>NC_136267.1:70971224-71234451 GCF_964187855.1 Myxine glutinosa
CTCCTCACCACATACAAGTCTTTCATCCGCAGCTCAATGGAATACTGTTCTCCCCTATGGGCCGGTGCTCCTGCCTCACACCTAGCTCGGCTTCACGCTGTTGAAACCAAAGCTTTCAGAATCATTGCAATCTCCCGTGATGAAGCTATCTCCGAGGGCCTTTCACTCACTCACCGCAGACAGGTAGGTGGTCTTTCTGTCTTCTACCGACTCCTCTCCGGCCTTGCTCCCCCAGCTCTCTCTGTGCTTTGTCCCCCAAATATTCCTACAGGTCGCACAAGATCTGCCAGCAACCCTCTGATGGTTAAACTGCCGAAATCTCGGCTCTCTGCTCACCTTCACTCTTTCATTCCTCTTTTCTCCTGCCTCTGGAATAAACTCCCACACTCCCTTCAATCCCACTCCTCCCTTCAGATCTTTAAAACAGCTGTTCACCACCATCTCTTATCTTTCCCCATCCAAAACCTTGATCTTTTCTACCCCCACTATTTCACCCCAGATCCACCTTGTTTGAAATTCCAACTTCTTTCCTGGAAGTCCCGGCAGTGTCCATATGTTTTATACCTCTCCCACCCCCCCCCCCCCTTCCCATGCCTCCCCCCCAAAGCCCTCTCCCTCCCACAGATCTCTCGATGTCCCTGCTCTCAGATGTTGTGTTTGTGGTCCTCCCCCTCTCGCCCCATCAGTCGACCAATTCAGAGGACCTCCATCCATTATTGAGAAAGCAGAAGCAGCATGACCAGAGTAGAGTGACCAGGTCTGAAACCAAATTGATGATCAGAGATCAAGCCATTGGAGAAGAGGAAAGATTTCATATCTGAAGCAATGATGGATTCCATGACTTTGCTGATAATTGGGAGAAGGCTGATAGGTCTGTAGTTGCTGGGATCTGTTTTTGCACCTTTTTGTGCAAAGCGGTGATGTTGGCAGATTTCCAAGCAGATGGAAAATGACCTTGAGCAAAAGAGAGGGTGAAGAGAACAGAGAGGGAGTGAAAGAGTGGAAGAACAGGATTTTAGGACCCGTGGGCTGATGCCGTCAGGTCCAGTTGCAGAATCAGTCGAGGGTTGAAATAAACTTTTCTACCTTGTCAGGAGGAAAGGACAGAGTCCAGGAGCAGCTGGGTACGACTGGGTACAGTGGGTACAGAGAGGGATGGGTTTGGGACACAAGATTTAGAGGCAAACACAGAGTTAAGGCATTCAGCTTTTTCACGTGTGGAGTCAGCCGTGTGGCCATTTGAGGTGAGGGAGGGGATGGAGGGGGAACAAACACCAGAAACAGATTTGACCAGATGCCATTTATATATATATATATATATATATATATATATATATATATATATATATATATATATACAGTATATATATATATATATATATGTATATATATATATATATATATATATATATATATATATATATATATATATATATATATATATATATTGTTGCGGATATGAGGATTGTATTTTTTTTTATTGTGTGCTTTATTATTATTATTATTTATTCTGCGCCTCCTGCCTCCAGTGTTGTGTAAAAGTTAAAAGGGCGTCCCGGTAGTTAATTCCATAAAGCATCCATTGAAGGACACTATAATACCCTTGTTCAGTAGTTTATATCCTTATTATGTGTTTTAGATTAAGGCTTTGTCATCCATTAACATGACACCCCATTGCACCAAGTGAAAAAAGATAGATTCCCTTCATTCCCATTCCCAAAAACCTCCATTTCCCCTTTCAACAATTGCCATTCGCATTGCCAACCAACAATTGCCGCCATTGACCACGAGGCAGGGTTGGGGAAGAAAGGCGGGTCCCCACCTCGTCATAGAGGGGAGGAGTGAGTCAGCCCCACTCAACCAACCACGAACAAGGGGTTGGACTTGGAGAGGGTGTGGAGAGAAACATCAAGGAGGTTCGCGAAGGTTGAGGGGCGGGGCCTATATAACCCGCCGCAGGACGTTCCCCGAGAGAGATGAGCTATGACAAGAGCTGAGTTGTGAGGTCCAAAAGAAGAGATCATCCAGGGAAGCACAAAGCCTGCTATTCGTCACCTTGCTCGCCAGCAGCAGCGTCCACAGCAGCAACAACACTCGACAGCCGTTTGGGGCCTGGACGGCGGTTTTGAGCAGGGCCGCGAAGGGACGGCGGCTGCCCAACGCGTCGATCGTGCTGCCGGACCCATTGGACTTTCCTCTCCTTCCAGCCATTCCTGCCTACAAGTTCCCCATTCGTGTACGTGAGTTTGTTCTGTTTGTTCTGTCCTGGGTAGTCAATTAAGTCTGTATAAGCTAGTATTTTCCCTGTGTCTCTAAAAGCTTCTGTAAATTATTTTATTATCTTTCCTTCTCCTTGGTTATTTTGAGCCTGTAAATAGTAATAAATAGTAATCGTATTTTCAACCTTCTTTTCGTCTTCTTATTCCTTTTCTTCACATCCGTGTCGTCTTTGTCTTTTCCCTATTGAGTATCTGTGGCGCGATACGGCCAACGTCTGGGTGAATCGGGGAAACTGTTCGGCTGCGGCGCCTCCGCTCGGCAAACCAGCATCCTTAACCGCGGACCGTAACAATATATATATATATATTTATATATATATATTATGACCTATATATATATTTATTTTTATATATATATATATATATATATTATGATTTATATAGATATATATATTGACCAGACACCATTTATATATATATTTATATATATCTATCTATATATATATATATATATATTTTATATATATATATATATATATAATATATATATATATATTGTTGCAGATATGAGGATGGTATGTTTTTGATTGTGTGTATTGTATTGGAAATTGCTGTGTAACATTGTTGATTATGGCCCCTCCTGCCTCCAGAGTTGTGTAAAGGTAAAAAGGGCGTCCCGGTAGTTAATTCCATGAAACACCACATTGAAGGACACGATAAAACCCTTGTTCAGTAGTTGATATCCTTATTATGTGTTTTAGGGTAAGGCCTTGTCTCCATTAAACTGACACTCCATTGTACCAAGTGATAAAGATAGATTCCCTTCATTCCCATTCCCAAAAACTCCATTTCCCCTTTCGTCGATTGCCATTCGCATTGCCAACCAACAATTGCCGCCATTGACCACGAGGCAGGGTTGGGAAAGAAAGGCGGGTCCCCACCTCGTCATAGAGGGGAGGAGTGAGTCAGCCCCACTCAACCAACCACGAACAAGGGGTTGGACTTGGAGAGGGTGTGGAGAGAAACATCAAGGAGGTTCGCGAAGGTTGAGGGGCGGGGCCTATATAACCGGCCGCGGGACGTTCCCCAGAAAGAGATGAGACGAGCTGAGATAAGAGATGAGCTGAGAAGAGAGATGAGCTGAGATGAGCTGAGAAGAGAGATGAGCTGAGAAGAGAGATGAGCTATGAGAAGAGCTGAGTTGTGAGGTCCAACAGCAGAGATCATCCAGGGAAGCGCAAAAGCCTGCTATTCGTCACCTTGCTCGCCAGCGGCAGCGTCCACAGCAGCAACATCATTCGACAGCCGTTTGGGGCCGGGACAGCGGTTTTGAGCAGGGCCGCGAAGTGACGGCGGCGGCCGAACGCGCCGATCGTGCTGCCAGCTCCGGACCTTCCTCTCCTTTCCAGCCAATCCTGCCTGCACTTTCCCCATTCGTGTACGTGAGTTTGTTCTGTTCGTTCTGTCCTGGGTAGTCAATTAAGTCTGTATAAGCTAGTAATATTCACTGTGTCTCTAAAAGCTTCTGTATATTATTTTCTTATCTTTCCTTCTCCTTGGTTATTTTGAGCCTGTAAATAGTAATCGTATTTCCAAGCCTTTCTTTACCTTCGTCTTCCTTTTCTTCACATCCGTCGTCTTTGTCTTTTCCCTATTGAATAGCTGTGGCGCGATACGGCCAACGTCTGGGTGAATCGGGTGAGTCGGGGAAAAACTGTTCGGCCGCGGTGCCTCCGCTCGGTAAATAACATCTAATCCGCGGACCGTAACGATGTGTATATATATATATATATATATATATATATATATATATATATATATATATTGCGGACGCGGTTAAAGATGTTATTTTACCGAGCGGTTGGTATTACCGCGACCGAACAGTTATTCCCCGATTAGAACCCGATTCCACCCAAACGTTGGCCGGATCGCACCGCGGCTGCTCAATGAGGGAAAAGACTAAAACAATGAATGCAAAGAGGAAGACGAAGGCAAAGAAAGGTTTGGAAATACTACTGAATTTATTTACTATTTACACACATAAGCAAAAAGAAAGCAGTCACGTTTATTCACAGCACATAAGACGCAGGTGACACAGTGAAAATACTAGCTTACCTACAGTCTTAATTAACCCAGGACAGAACAAACAAAAGACAGACTCACGCGGGGAATGCTGACAGGAATCGCAGGAGGTGGATGGCTGGAGGTGAACGCTTGGTGGAGCCAACATGGAGCTTGGTGGAGGTGAATGCTTGGTGGAGCCAACGCGGAGCTTGGTGGAGCCTTGGTGGAGGTGAACGCTTGGTGGAGCCAACGCGGCTGGTGGGGGTTGGTGTGACGGGTTCTCTCTCCTTCCCTCACAAGCTTCAGGACTCTTTCTCTCTCTTTCTTAGTCCCACCCAGTCCAACAACTTCCTCTCTTGCTTAGTCCAACTCGAGGCCTTCCTGTCTTCTGATCTCCTCCCTCCTCGACTCTCTCTGGGGGCCTCTGCCTCGGGTTATATAAGCCCCACCCTTGACCCTTTGCGAACCTCCCCAAAACGTTCTCTCTCTGCCCTCTAAAGCCAACCCCTCGTTCTGGGTTGGTCGGCAAGGGCTGGTTCACTCCTCCCCTCTATGACGAGGTGGGGACCCGCCTTTCTTCCGCAACCCTGCCTCGTGGTCAATGGCGGATGAAGGGAAAACCGCCCAAAATGCAGTTGGCAATTGACGAAAAGGGGGAATGGAGGTTTTGGGAATGGGAATGAAGGGAATCTATCTCTTTCACTTGGTGCAATGGAGTACTTCTATTAATGGGAGACACAGCCTTACCCTAAAACACAGAATAAGATATAACTATCGAACAGGGGTATTCTATGATTGGCTGACGTGTATGCTTGTGGACTAATTATGGGACGCCCTTTTGACCTTTACACAGCTCCGGAGGCAGGAGGCGCAGACTCGAGCAATATTCATCACCAATTTACCACAATACAACACAATCAAAAAAAATACAGTCCTCATATCCGCAACAATATATATATATATATATATATATATATATATATATATATATATATATATATATATATATATATATATATATATATATATAAATAAATAGGATGCAGTGGGAGTTGTATGCAGATGATCTGGTGTTGATTGCAGAAAGTATGGATGGACTAAAGGAGAAGATGAACAAGTGGAAGGAATGTATGGAGCCAAAAGGTCTGAAGGTGATTATTGGAAAAACGAAGGTGATGACAAGTGGCAAAGCATGTGGTGAGGTGGAAAGAACTGGGAAGTGTCCGTGTGCTGTATGCAGGAAGGGTGTCAGAGTGAATTCCATTCAATGTACAATGTGTGCTGAGTGGGTTCATCAAAAATGTAGTGGTTTGAGAGGGTCATTAACCAGTGTGTGACTACATTTAACCTGACCCTGAGTGTGACAGTTTAAAACATAAATAAATATGTCCCTTACATTCAAGTGTAAGGTGTGCACAGAGGGAGCTGCAGATGGAGGAAATGTTGAGTTGGATCTTTCATACAGTTTCATACAGTTGGATATATATACATACAGTGCATTCAGAAAGTATTCAGACCCCTTCACTTTTTTCACATTTTGTTATGTTGCAGCCTTATGCTGAAATCGTTTAAATTAATTTTATCTCTCATAAATCTTCACTCAACACCCCATAATGACAAAGAGAAAACAGGATTTTAGAAAGTTTTGCAAATTTATTAACAAGAAAAAACTGAAATATCACATTGACATAAGCATTCATACCCTTTGCTATGACACTTGAAATTTAGCTTAGGTGCCTCCCATTTCTCTTGATCATCTTTGAGATGTTTCTACACCTTGATTGGAGTCCACCTGTGGTAAATTCAATTGATTGGACATGATTTGGAAAGACACACACCTGTCTATATAAGGTCTCACAGCTGACAATGCATATCGGAGCAAAAACCAAGCCATGAGGTCGAAGGAACTGCCTGCAGAGCTCAGAGACAGGATTGTGTCGAGGCACAGATCTGGAGAAAGCCTACAAAAAAAATTATGCTGCATTGAAGGTTCACAAGGGCACAGTGGCCTCCATAATTCTTAAATGGAAGAAGTTTGGAACAACCAGGACTCTTCCTATAGCTGACCGCCCAGCCAAACTGAGCAATCGGGAAAGAAGGGCCTTGGTAAGAGAGGTGCCCAAGAACCCGATGGTCACTGGCTGAGCTCCAGAGATCCTGTCTGGAGATGTGAGAAACTTCCAGAAGGACAACCATCACTGCAACACTCCACCGATCTGGGCTTTATGGCAGAGTGGCCAGACGGAAGCCTCTCCTCAGTGAAAGACGCATGAAAGCCCGCTTGGAGTTGCAAAAAAGCATCTAAAGGACTCTCAGACTGAGAAATAAGATTCTGTGGTGTGCTGAAACCAAGATTGTACTGTTTGGCCTCAATTCTAAGCGTCATGTCTGGAGGAAATCAGGCACCGCTCATCACCTGCCCAATACCATCCCAACGGTGAAGCGTGGTGGTGGCAGCATCGTGCTGTGGGGGTGTTTTTCAGCAGCAGGACTGGGGGACTGGTCAGGGTTGAGGGAACAATTAACGGAGCAAAGTACAGAGATATCCTTAATGAAAACCTGAAACAGCGCTCAGGACCTCAGACTGGGCCGAAGGTTCACCTTCCAACAGGACAATGACCCTTAGCACACAGCCAAGACAATGCAGTATTTGCTTTGGGACAATTCTGTGAAGGTCCTTGAGTGGCCCAGCCAGAGTCCTGACTTGAACCCAATCGAACATCTCTGGAGAGACCTGAAAATGGCTGACCACCGACGGTCCCCATCCAACCTGACAGAGCTTGAGAGGATCTGCAGAGAAGAATGGCAGAAAATCCCCAAATCCTGGTGTACAAAGCTTGTCGCGTCATACCCAAGAAGACTCGAGGCTGTAATCGCTGCCAAAGGTGCTTCAACTAAGTACTGAGTTAAGGGTCTGAATACTTATCTCAATGTGATATTTCAGTTTTTTCTTTTTAATAAATTTGCAAAACTTTCTAAAATCCTGTTTTCTCTTTGTCATTATGGGGTATTGAGTGAAGATAGATGAGGGAAAAAATGAATTGAAACGATTTCAGCAAAAGGCTGCAACATAACAAAATGTGAAAAAAGTGAAGGGGTCTGAATACTTTCTGAATGCACTGTATATATTGTTGCGGATATGGGATTTGCATCCATCCATATCCGCTTGTAAATATTCCCCTATTTCCTCAATACTTCCCAACTCTCCCCAATCCCCCATTCCCTAGTCCCATTTTCTGTAAACAACACTCTGTCGACCCGACCTCCCCCTATTTCCCCCATTAAATGTCGCATCCAGGTCCACCGCATCTCAGGTAGACAACTATAGGACATCTTGCTCGTTATTCTTAATCTATGTCAGTTAAGGATTCGTTTCCATTAATTCTGACCCTTCGTTGCACCAGAATGTGATTGTATTCCACCGTTAGGAAGTTTAGGACCTCCCAATACCTCCCCGCAGCTCTTCCTCACAGTTCTCTTCAACAACAACAACAACAACAACGAGCGCAGGGAGTGCGCGTCCTCACTCCGGCTTGGTAGGAGTGGTGGGAGGACACCAGGCCTTCCCAACGAGCCGCCATCGGACATGTGCTCGACGGGGTTACCAAACAGGGGCTCCCTGTCGGCTCCTCGTCAAGGGCGGAGCCCGGTAACCCCCGCACCCAATGGAAGCGGCGGACCGGCCCCAGTTGGGGCGGAACCAACCAGCCGAGGGCATGTCACTCCCCGCTGAGCATGCGCAGTGAGAGAGAGGTGACGTCAGATGCGCGCCGAGCTTGGAGCAAGCAAGACCACCTCTGAGCGCTGTGAGACCTCCCTGCATCTTTGAACCGTGCTTATCCTGTCCCCGAGCCAAGGTGCACCTTGTGCCAGCGACCTACCTGTCCATTCCTGCCATCAATCCCCGTGTGAGTCTACCTTGTCCGTTTGTCCGTGGTCTGTCGGGGAATAGATAAGACTGTATTTAAGTGCCCATCTCTTCTGTGTCTTTACCTCACTCTGCCTTGTAATCTACCCCCTTTTCTCCACCACTGTAATTATACCCTCCTCCGGAGGTCTTGAGAACTGTACCCTCTGGCGTCGTTTCATCTTTCCCAGTCGTCGTGTCCTTTCTATCATTGATTTGGCATAGCGCGATTTGGCCAACGTCTGGGTGAATCGGGTGAGTCGGGAAGAAACGGGGAACAACTATTCGGCCGCGGTTACCTCCGCTCGGTATATAACATCCAATCCGCGGACCGTAACAATATATATATTTATTATTTTTTATTCATTTATTTATTCGCATCTTGACTGCACAGCCAACGATAACACATGCCCATGCTCATATGCTCATGACAGAGTGCTGGTGTTGCTCACTATGGTCGTTAACGCTCCAGGGCTGGGGTTTATCCTGGACAGGTTACCGCCCCATCGCAGGGTGCATCAATTTCTGCTGAGCAGCCATGAGAATGAAACCCACAACAATAAGAGCAATCCCACCCAAGCGTTTAGCCTCTTGTCCACTGAGCCACACAGCCGACAGCAAGTCGACATTAAAATCCACTATCGCTTTCTTTCTTTCCTTTTTGTGAGAGAAAGTGGTTCTATTAAAGGTGAACTTGTAATGTAACATGAATGCCATGTTTCATCCCTTGCATGTGAAATGTGTCTGACAGGTGGTTGGAAGCATGCATTGGAGATGATCTTCCTCCAACTGTTGACCTAGAAGAAGGTCTCAGGAACGGTGTGTGGCTCGCCAAGCTGGCTCGTTCATTCGCCCCAGACTGTGTGTCCATCAGGAGGATATATGACGGAGACCAAATTCGCTACAAGGTGCAAACTGTTTGTTCCACCTTTCCAGGTTTTATTGCTCCACAAAGAGGAGTTGATCATTTTATTTCATGCTCTTTGACTAGGTATAACCAGCCTGTAAAAGATTTGTGCTCTCCCAGCCAATAATTTGCATTGATGCATTTAAATGTTGTCGAGCACAAAAGTACCATTTAATAGAATTTTATTTATTTATTGTTGTTTCATTTTGTTATTTTAACATTATATATTACTGTTTAGCTGTTTAAAAAAAAAATTCTGGCAAATTATCTGTCAAGTTTTGTTTGTAACTTTATTTACTGTTTCTATTAATTTAATTTTTTTTGCACAGGCTGTCGGTTTGCATTTTCGACACACCGATAACATCGTCCAATGGTTGAAATCTCTGGAAGCCGTTGGGTTGCCAAAGGTGATCAAAAGAATATGCTGCACTTGAAAAGCACCGAGTTTGACCTCGTATTCTAATGATCCACGTTTCCTCCAATGCGTTGAGAAACCATACCGTGAACCTTTCACTGTACCTCATTGGTTATCCTTGTCGTAACCGTTTGGTTGCAGGAAATGCTTTTGCCTAATGTTATGTATGCGCAACCAAGACCACGTCATGACTGTTGTGCGATTTAATCTCTAGCCATGTCGGTGAACAGTGGTAAAAGTTAGTTTAGTGACGATGAATGTTGGCTCGGCTGGTATATTTTGTTGGGAATTGATCAATTGCATTTAACAAGTTATTTTCTCTATCCAATCGATTTTCAATCGGCCACTTTCATAACAGCTTGACAATTTCCTGATGGATTTGTCATCACAACAACTTTACACGAAATCGGGTTTTCATCAGCTTTTTGTTGCAAATGCTCAAGTTGTCTGATCTATTTATTACATGTGTTACGTGCTCCTCCCCAAACCCCGGTCACGGTGTACCTCCGAGCCCCGAGAGGAGTCACGGCAGAAAGATGTGTTATTCTGTATGTCTTAGATCAATGGTGAAACCACACCAATTGTTACCAACAAACAAGTATTGTATTAAGATCACACAATAATAACAGTACAACAAACAATAGTAATCAATTGTACAACCAATATATCCTTCCTATGATGGTACCATTAGTTTCGTACAATATAACTCACTGTGCTCCAAGTGAGTGAAACAAGAACATTCCCAATGTCTCTATTCCGGCATCAAGCCAAAGTCAATCCGCTCCAGTGATCGTCAGAACGATGTCTAATCGAGACCAGAATCCCGTTCGGTTGAGTGACAGTCACGCTGCCAAAGATGCGTACAGGTGCCCTCCAGGCGACTGGGAAATCACACCCTCGGGTATGGACGTTCCACGGCTCCCAATCGGCGAACCGCAGATTTCCCACTCAAAAGCCACGTTTCACACACACACACCAAGTTAACGTCTGGATGCGGTGAAAATGGTTGAAGTGAGTTGAAAAACCTGGAACGATGCGAAAATCGGGCGCGAGTCAAAATGGCCAACGGTTCATTCTCGAGACGTAACGGCACTCAAATGATTCTCTTCGGAATCGACCGCAAAACCTGTCACGCAGGCCCATCCGTCACAGTGACGACAAATCTGTCGCAGGAATCCCTTTCCCGGGAAACCCAAAGTTCACTCGTGACTCTCGTTCGCCAACGTTCGCTCCAGACCTCAAAGCAGCTCGGCTTTCTTGTCGAACTCACTCGCTCCGCCCTCTTTTCTCTTCTTCCTCTTCGTCGTCGTCCGGTTCCGGTTTCATTTAAAACATTAACTTTTTTACCTTTTGAAAATAGTAATCTCTATTTCCCGTAAACGACAACAATAATAGTACATGGAACCAACAATGTTTACAGTGGATGAAAACCACAACAACGGAAGTGACGAATCCATAACACATGTGAGCAGGGCTACTTGGCATGGCCTAGTGCTGTTCTAATCCTGTTGGCATTTTGAAGAAATCAAATTTTTTTTCAATTTTTTTTTGTGGGAGCTGAATCACTCATTCAGGAAAAGGGTCGGGAATCATGTAATATTTACCTTTCACCTAGCTACAAAGGCTTTAATAATAATAACAAAACCCAACTTTTGTTTTTTCAAAAATTTATAATATTCTTTTTGCCTAAAACATTCCTCAGCACTCACTGATGAACATCTGAAAGTTTGACGAAGATCTGTTTGGCCATCTCTGAGAAAAATGGCGACACATGTACGTACACACAAACGGCTCTCGTATAGTAAATGAAGGATGAGCGGCTAAATTGAGCAAAGTTGACCTGAGGGCATCGAGTTGGGCCGCAACTAGGGGAGTAGCAAACCAGATCGGGCAGTGCAGGTGAATTCTCCAGTCTTTGGTTAGCCAGGTGCATTTTTATTGGCAATTCTATCACTTGATTAGCATACAATCCACTTATTGAACCCTGTTCTATTCAGCAGGATTTTAACTTTATCTCTGGAATTTTAGTCCAGTGTCATCACTATTAGGTCACCATTGTACCCATATAAACCTTTTGTGAGCTGAGCGAGGGCAGGGGGAAGGGTAGGGTGAGGGGGTTGATCCAGCTTCTATATTTAGAATGGCGGCATGAATATTAATGAATAAATATTGTCACGCAACTCCGATTAACACCAGAGTTGCGGATTGCCGATCACAAAGGCTTTAACTCCCGAGGCGGAAACTCAATGGCGGATTCCAAAACCAAAAGCCCCAAGCGTGCGGAATTGAGGGGAACGGCGAGAGCCCCGCAGCCTTATCTATTAAAATCAACCACCCGGTAAACTGCGTTCAGATATATGTACAAAAATAATATAAGGGTTTATTGGGAAAAGCAAGGACAGTAAAAGCACACGCCGGTAATGAAATATTCCTAAATCGGGATCCCGCACACCAGATATCAAATACAAACAGGGGATGAATTAACAAAAAGAACATGTCATGTATCGTGTAACCGCGGAGCTCGGTCTTATCTGCTCTCGTTGTCTTGTCCGTCCAACGCGGCTCCAAACTCCGGCGTGGAGGAATCCTCCTTCCGCCTCGCACGCCCCGCTAGGCCCGAGCCAACGCACACGAGGTCCGTGCACCAAGCTCCAAAGCACCACGAGGTCCCACAGCAGGACAGCGAGCTCCACTCGGGCTACACCTCAGCCCAACTCGGGTCGGGATCTCTGAACTGCGCTGCCAGGAATCCAACTGCGATCGACCACGGATCAACTGCGCTGAACTGCGAACTGCGCACTGCAAAACCAACTCAGGCTCTCTGCACTCGGGATCTGCCAACTCTCCTCGTGCTCACCTCAAAACGAACTGCAATGGCGTTCAGCAACTGTTCATCAACTCTCGAACTGCCATTCCTCCTGCTCAACTCAACTCTGTGCCAGGAATCTCACTCTGTGCAACTCCACACGCCGAGTCTCAACTGACTCTCTCTCCACTCAACTGTTCGAAATGGCGTCCGGCGCTCGGTAATATCCCCGGCCGGTGACGTCAGCATTGGCGCACTCCAACCAATCAGAGCCTCCCCCGACTCGCTGGCTCGCCCAGGGGCACACCCACTGCGTCACTCTCACTCCCGTCCTTTGTTCCTTGTGTTGTAGCACGTGCTATGCGAGGCGGATAGGCCTCTTGGAGGTGTAAATGGCGGCGGCCATTATCGGCGGTGTCCTGGCCTGCTTTCTTCCGATGTCATGTCGGGGTGGAAGGGCTTTATTAGTGTTGTACTAAGGGATCCTAACCAAGTGTCTATGTGGTCTGCAGTGCCGTAAGGGACAATGGTTTGATTACCAGGTGAGACATACAAGGGCTCTACTCATTATTCCCTACACTACTTAACACACGAATCTCCTGGTAGATTCACAATTATACACCTTAACCGACCAAAACGCCTACACATGGATTTATTACAAGGTAGTTTTCCTTACCGCGATACACGAAGCATGTTACCTACTCAGATCTACTCTGCTCTATATATCACTACCCAAATTCACAACAATATGTACCTAAATCCTTTTCTTTTTTTAATTATTATTTTTTCTTCTTAGTTAAACAATGAAACTATCATGTGTGTAGTCTGAATAAAATGAAACATGTTCATTTAATAATCTCAAAAGAAACTAAAATGATACTGTAAACTAAAACGAATCCCGCCCCCCCCCCCCCCCTCTCTTCGTCCCCTCTCTCTCCCCCTTGCGTATGTTGGACTTGTTTTTCTTCAGATATTTTATCCTGAAACAACAGATATTTATGACAGGAAAAACATGCCAAAAGCCATTTATTGTATTCACGCTTTAAGGTAATGTACACTCACAGCACATGGTTTCAACATTTTTGTTGTTTGTTCATCTTGGGTCAGCATGAAAATTTTTTTTTTTTTTTTTGCAGCCTTTATTTATTCAAGCTCGGAATAGCACCCAAGATACAAGACTTGTACGGAAAGGTCGATTTCACAGGTAATATTTCGGAAGTTTATTTTATTTTATATTTTTACCCCCAATTCAATTTTTCTTCTTTGACAGTTAAAGTTGGAGAGAGCCATCAATTGTGTTTATGATTACCTATTTATATTTAAAAAACAATTGCTCCTCTTGACCTTGCACCCTGAGACCTTTTAGACCCCCGAGACCTTTGAGACCCCCCCCCCCCCCCCGAGACCTTTGAGACCCCCCCCCCCCGAGACCTTTGAGACCCCCCCCCCGAGACCTTTGAGACCCCCCCCCCTGAGACCTTTGAGACCTTTGAGACCCCCGAGACCTTTGAGACCCCCAAGACCTTTGAGACCCCCGAGACCTTTGAGACCCCCCCCCCCCCCCGAGACCTTTTTCGACTCCTCGAGACCTTTTTAGACCCCCCCCCCCCCCGAGACCTTTTTAGACTCCCTGAGACCTTTGTAGACCCCCCCCCCACCCCGAGACCTTTTTAGTTGATTCCCCCCCCCTCCTGAGACCTTTCACCCCCCCCTCCCCCGAGACCTTTTTAGACCCCCCCCCCCAGACCTTTTTAGACCCCACAGACCTTTTTAGACCCCCCCCCCCCCAAGAGCCCCCCCGAGACCTTTTTCTATCCCCGAGACCCTTTTCTATCCCCGAGACCCTTTTCTATCCCCGAGACCCTTTTCTATCCCCGAGACCCTTTTCTATCCCCGAGACCCTTTTCTATCCCCGAGACCCTTTTCTATCCCCGAGACCCTTTTCTATCCCCGAGACCCTTTTCTATCCCCGAGACCCTTTTCTATCCCCGAGACCCTTTTCTATCCCCGAGACCCTTTTCGATCCCCGAGACCCTTTTCGATCCCCGAGACCCTTTTCGATCCCCGAGACCCTTTTCGATCCCCGAGACCCTTTTCGATCCCCGAGACCCTTTTCGATCCCCGAGACCCTTTTCGATCCCCGAGACCCTTTTCGATCCCCGAGACCCTTTTCGATCCCCGATACCCTTTTGTACACCCCAGAGACCCTTTTGTACACCCCAGAGACCCTTTTGTACACCCCAGAGACCCTTTTGTACACCCCAGAGACCCTTTTGTACACCCCAGAGACCCTTTTGTACACCCCAGAGACCCTTTTGTACACCCCAGAGACCCTTTTGTACACCCCCCTGAGATTGGACCCCAGGGACACTTTTCTGCCCCCCGAGATACTTTTCTGCCCCCCGAGATACTTTTCTGCCCCCCGAGATACTTTTCTGCCCCCCCCCCCCCCCCCCGAGACACTTTTCTGCCCCCCGAGACACTTTTTAGACCCCCCGAGACACTTTTTGGAGGCCTTTTAGAGCCTTTATATCCACTTGAACCCTTTTGCCCTTTACAGCGTTTTCACCTCCTGACCTTTTAGACCCATGGACCCTATTTAGATACTTTAGACCCCTTAGACTCCTGAGAAATGTGAAATAAACAAGTGTCCTTGCCTTAAGGTAATGTATAGCCGCATTAACACGGTTTCATCATCATCTGTACTCTGAGAACCATATCAAATGTACCGGTACATTTTAAACTGTCAATTAATTTGTTACAAAAATCTTACAATTTAACTTTAGTTTGTACAATTTTGTGTACCACGCATACTTAAAAACAAAATGAACCTTACATTAACTTTTTAATATTACTTGGTTTTCCTGTTTTTTTTTTGTTTTTTTTGTTTGTTTTTCTTCATGCTGTCCTAGCTGAAGAAATAGACAATGTTCGGATGGAGTTGGAAAAGTACGGCATCCAAATGCCAGCCTTCGGCAAAATAGGTGGCCTGCTGACTGGCGAGCTGTCTGTTGACGAGGCCATGTGTAAGTTTGCTTCGTGTTGGGCCTTTCTGCCTCTTGCATCCGTTGCTTTTTCTCATGTAAGCCCATCAGTTGTAATTGATGTTGCTGTTGTGGCGATTGCTGAACTGTGTTTTAAACGGTGATTGCTGTATGGTCATTGTGTTGTAGGCGAATGTATATTTGACTGGGATTCTATTAAAATTTTGCCTGCTGGTTGCATTATTGCTCAGCTGTTGCAGTGCCCCTGCTCAATGGGGGCAGCAATTTGTAGTTTGCCCTTGGGCTCTATTTTAAATGAGGAAGTGGTTTGAGACTGTAAATCCATTCTGACTGTGACTTTGGCTGCAGTGCACGCCGCCGTCATTGCTGTCAATGAGGCTGTGGACAGAGGTGTGGCATCAGACACCCTGACAGCAATGCAGAACCCCAATGCCATGTTGTCGGGCCTGGACAAGAGCTTGGCAAAACTTTACCAAGAGGCCCTGAGCCAAGTTAAGGGGGAGAAAGCTATTTCTGCCCAAAATACGGTACTTTTTGTTTTGTTTTGACCAATGACCGTTCACACCTTCCTTCATACATTACTTTCTTTTCAAATTTCCCTTCATGCTGCACATATGTACAGGGCCCATCGACTGATGCTTCAATGGTTCTTTGTTGCAGCTGATGACAACAGCTGAAAGGGAAATGTATGATGACCTTCTGACCCATGCAGAAATCCAAGGAAATATCAATCGAATAAATTGTGAGATCGAGCATCATGCTGCATTTTATTGTTAGCACAATTTGTGATTAACGTATCTGCATCGTTTCGTTTTCTTCCCCACTTTGCCAGTAAAGGATTTCGCATTTTGTTACCTTTATATATTTATTTATGTGCTATGCTATATCTCAGCTTGTAATGATGATTGAGATTCTGTTAATTTTGTCTCATTGCGTACTACAATCCTATACAACAACAACAACAACAACAACAACAACAGGCATTTTAAGGCCATTTTTCCTGCTAGAGTGGGGGTTATTAGCCTTGCGGGCCCCATGACAATCTTCTCCATTTTGCCTTATTTGCCGTACTACAATCCTATAATGATTTGAAGCTTGCAAATGCTCTTGACCATTGCATTCTTCCTTTTGAGTAGTGGTCTGTCGTGCTGCCCTGTGGAGGTCTCCATCTTAATATAATGTTTTCAATTTCAGTGTTGGCGGCTCTGGAGGTTGTGGAAGATGCTATCGAACAGGGCGATATCGAAGGTCTTTTTGCAGGCCTTCAGTGCCCCAGCTTGGGTCTGTCCGGTCTGTGCCATGAGAATGTTCTGTGCTACCTGCAGAAGCTCTCTGATGCTCGGCAATGCAAGACCCAGGTATTGTTCAACGGGATGTTTGCTTCTTCCATACATGAAGTGGATGCACTGTGAAATGAGTTTAAATTTTTTATTCAAGTGCAACTTTGTCATCCAACTTTGTATTGACCTATAAATTAACCCTTTTAGATCTCCCCCCACCCCCACCCCCTGAAGGCTTTTAGACCACAAACCGACAAGGCTGGGTGGGGGGTGGCTAGGCCAGAGAGGAGTCTGTAGAAGACAGACCAACAACCTGCCTGCGGTGAGTGAGTGAAAGGACCTTAGAGTTAGCTTCATCGTGGGACATTCCAATGATTCTGAAAGCTTTGGTTTCAACAGTGTGAAGCCGAGCTAGGTGTGAGGCAGGAGGACCAGCCCAGAGGGGAGAGCAGTATTCCATTGAGCTGTGGATGAAAGCCTTGTATGTGGTGATGAGCTCAGGTGTGCCAAGGAAGGACTTCGCACGATGGAGAATGCCCAGTCGGTGACTGGCTTTGGCGGCCAGCTTGGAAATGTGGTTTTCCCAGGAAAGATCATGGCAGATTGTGAGACCCAAGAGCTTGAGTGACAGAACTTCTTGGAGAGGATTGTTGAGAAAGTAGATGGGAGGGTTGTCCAGATGGTCTTTTCGGAGAGACAATGTGAGAGTATGAGATTTGTCAGGATTGAAAGACATGTTCCACTTGTTTGACCAGACTGTGATTTTGTCCTGGTCTGCAGAGAGTGAGGGGGCTGCAGACTGCTGATCTGAGGGATGAGGCAGGGAGCGACAGAGTGGAGTCATCAGCAAAGAGATAGAGGATTTTCCAGAGAGTCAGAGAGATCATTGATGAAGACCAGAAAAAGCACAGGGCCCAGAACATTGCCTTGGGGAACTCCAGCCTGCACAGGAAGGGGAGATGAGAGAAATCCATTCAGGGCCACATGTTGACGATGACCAGAGAGGAAGTCCGCAAGCCATGCGTGGATATTTTCATGGATACCATAGGAGGAGAGTTTGGTGAGCGGAGCAGGGTGCTAGATCATGTCGAAGGCAAGTGATATGTCAAGGGAGACAGCTCTAATTTCCTGTTTGACATTGAGGACCTCCATCCATTGTTGAGACAGCAGAAGCAGCATGTCCAGTGTAGAGTGACCTGGTCTGAATCCAAATTGATGATCAGAGATCAAGCCATTGCAGAAGAGAAAGGATTTGATATCCGAAGCAATGATGGAATCCATGACTTTGCTGATAATTGGGAGCAGGCTGATTGGTCTGTTGTTGCAAGGATCTGTTTTTGCACCTTTTTGTGTAAAGTGGTAATGTTGGCTGATTTCCAAGCTGATGGCAGATGACCTTGAGCAAAAGAGAGGGCGAAGAGAACAGAGAGGGTGTGAAAGAGCAGCAAAGCAGGATTTTAGGACCCATGGCCTGATGCCGTCTGGTCCAGTTGTTGAATCAGAGTCGAGGATTGACAGAAACTTCTCCACCTTGTGAGGAGAAAAGGACACAGAGTCCAGGAGCAGCTGGGTATGACTGGGTATGGTGGATAGAGATAGAGAGAGAGAGACAGAGACAGAGACAGAGACAGAGACAGACGGGTTTAGGACACAATATTTAGAGGCAAACACAGAGTTGAGGCATTCAGCTTTTTCTCGTGCGGAGTCAGCTGTGTAGCCGTTTGAGGTAAGGGAGGGGATGGAGCGGAACAAACACCAGAAACAGATTTGACAAGACGCCACCAGGATTTGGAATAGGGAGACAGGTTTGGGAGTTCACTCTTTGAGTCGAGAGATATTGTTTCCTGGTTCCCCTGAGGGTAGACCCACACTTGTTCTGGGATTTGTGAAAGGAAATTAGATTGCCTTTCATTGGATTTGCCTTCCAGGAGGCAAAGGCAAGTTCTTTCAAGGCAACTGCCTCACCACAAGATTCCATGTACCATGGACGGGAGGAAGGGTATGACAACTGAAGACTGGATGGGATAAATCTGTGCATGAGAGAGAGCAATTTACTTTGGAAGAATTTGCAGGATGAGTTAATGTCAGAGGCAGTAGAGATGGGAGACCAGTCCAGATGGTTTATGGCTGCTTGAAGGCCGTGCCAGTCAGCCTGAGTGAAATGCCAGACTCGTCGACGCTGAGGAGGCCCTTTGAGAATGGCCAGAGAGATGTCCACTTTAACGAGCATGTGGTCACGATGAACCGATTGGAGCAGAAGAAGAGCAGCAGACATTTGCAGGGAAGTTTGTCATAACCAATAATAAATTTGTCATAACTTCATAGGGCGTTGGGCCACCACATTCGGTCAGTACGGCCTGTATTCCCTGTGGCATGTAGTCATCATTCGGAACACACCAGCGTCTGGAATTCTGCAGGAGGGATGCAGTGTCAATCAACTCACATCTGTTTAATGGAGATGGAAAACGCTGACTCAGGCGTCATTCCAGAATATCCCATAAATGCTGTATTGGCTTTAGATCTGGGTACTGAGAAGGCCATGAGATATGGATAACATCAGTATCATGCTCATCAAACCATTGGGCGACTACATGTGGTCTGTGGGGAGGGGGGGGGGGGGCATTAGGAGTCTCCTCTTGCGGCCATGCTAGCCACATTTATGGGCAACCAGACCTGTGCAGCATTTTACACATGACACTAAGCATCCTGGGATGTTATTTGCTTAATTGACACATGGGCCACAAGCCTGTGTGGAAGCTGTTGCTTGGTGTTCCTCATTTACCTAGGTGTTTCCATCTTTTGTCCACTACCTATACATTGAGCTTGTGCATTTATGTTGGACAACAACATTTAGACAGGTCATTTTACTTTAACAATAATACAACAGCATTGGTAGATAATCAACAAATGAGCATAGTATTGTAACGAATTTGGAAAGTGTAAAGAATGTGAGAACTGGTTTGCTGTGTTTTAACTGACCCTCGTAGAGTAAATAAGGTTGAAGGACGTCCCCCTAGTTAATTCCATGAAACTTACACACAGGCCACGATATATCTTTTTAAATAGCTTATTTCCTTATTCTATGTAGGCTAAATATGTGTTTCCCACTAGATTGACTCTGCATTGCATCAAACGAAATAAGCGTAGGCCCCTTTCAATTTCCCCAATCATCTCCGCTCTCCAAAGTTCCTTTCAAAAGCGGTGCGAGTGGTGTTCAATCCCGCAAGCCGCCATTACCCATGTGCTAATCTCGGAGAAGAGGGGGGTAGGAGCCGCCAACTCACGGGCGTGGCACGTCGTCATGATCAAAGGGGAAATCGGACAGCCCTAACAGCCAACCAGCACCGCGGTGAGCGACCCGGTAGGCGTGCCCTCGCAGCCGGCGGCTTGATTCCGACCCGAGTAATAAAAGCGACTGGAAGGGACTGCTTCGGGAGATGAGATGAGAGATGAGCTGTGAGAGGAGAGATGAGCTGTGAGATGAGAGATGAGAGACGCTCCAAAAAGGAGAGGTACTTGGAGATGGAACAAGCTTTGGAGAGACGCGCTGAGAGGAGGGAGACGGCTCCACCAGAAGGAGAGGAGCAGGTGTGACCGAGCCAGCGCGTGACGTCCACAGCATCAGCAGCGTCGACGCGACCGAGGGTTTTCCCGCCAAAAACGCGAAGAGTGGGAGCTGCTACCTCCAGCCCTGCCGGTTGCAGGGACCTGACCCTGCCTCCCTCTCCAGCAACCCACCTCCGTCATTCCTGCCTGCAATTTCCCCCGTGTAAGTGTGAACGTCGTCTGTCTTAATCGTTGTCCTGGGGTTAAGTAAACTGCATAGATAAGTTAACGATTCACTGTGTGACTGCTTCTTCCATCCATTGCTTGTAAATAACTTTGATCGCTCCTTCTTTTTGCTTGTGTGTATAATAAATCCTGTTATTCCTCCGAACTCTGTCTTCTTCTCTCTTCCGTCTCTTTCGGTCGCTTTAGAGGTTTCCATATTGAATATCTGTGGCGCGATTTGGTCAACGTTGGGGGAGTCGGGCTAATCGGGGATCCTGTAACGGTCGCGGTTGACCATCCGCTCGGCCCAAAGTAACATCTTGTCCGCGACCCGTAACAGTATATTGGATTTGATCCTGAGTTCTGAAGTTCAAATCCCATATCCTATGTTCATATACTTCTGCAGGTAAGATTGAGCATTCTCATGGCATAGTGGACTGTGTGCTTGGTTTGGGAATGCTCAGCAGGCCACATTCTTGTCACACTTGTGATTATATAGATTTCTTCTTCTTTCATATGCAGTACATTGCTGCGAGTAGCATCCTTTGCTGGGGATTGCAGTAGTGATGCTGATACAGTGTGCCCCCTGTAGGTTGGAACACAAATTTGGAATTTGTTCAGGTTGATGGGGATAGCTCACCTGCTCTTCACGAAGGACACAGTGGGATCTTTGTCTTCCACCAAATAATGTTGGCAGATGGGACACCCAGTTTAACATCTAACCGAGGGACGACTTACCTCTAAGTCTAAGCCATCCTGCCAGCAATATAGTTTTTGTATTTAGTCACTGGGGATGAAAAGCAATACAACTTTCTTTCAGCATAATACTTTCACAATTTTGAAGTGGCTTTTCAGATTTTAATCATAAATATATTTAGAGAATTCTTAGAAGTAGCAGTTGAACATCTCAGGCTTGGATGGTACTCACTCAATTTATTCTTGACACAGCATCCTCAGGTTAAATGGCACCTGCTCTACTTCAAAATTTACAATTGTTATTCTTGCCAAATCTCGTATTGTAACATTTGTTTTCTGATATTTGTGATTACTTCTCTGCCTTGTGTTGTACATGATGTAGAAGACAGATTCCCTGGAGCCACTGAACAAAGAAGAGTTGCAGGCTGTTGTCATGGCAGCCAACAGTGAAGCATGGCGGGATGAGTCGAGTGAGTCTCTCCCTTCCTGTGAACGTTTTGTACATCTTGGAGTAATCAAGTAACTTTTGAGGCCTTGCTCAATATGGCACCTTTGGGATTTTGTTTGAGGCCTAAAGGCCAATAGTTTATTCTGCATTGACGAGCATACCACCCTGTGCCTCTTCCTATGCACTAACCATCTGTTAAACAAATTAACTTTCTGGACAGTAACATGGTGCTGGTACCTTGAAGTAATACAAGTCATTTCAATGAAGTCTTTTTCAACACTTTTGTTTTTTCATTATTTACTTTGTTTATTTAAATTTTATTGATTTCAAAGCTCATCTTCTTCATATATATATATAGATATTTCAAAGCTTTTCCCTTCATAAGGGGTGAGGTTGAATGGCACCAAGCTCATGCCCTACCTTAACCTCGATCATATTGTGTGTGTATATATATATATATATATATATATACCTGTATAATGCCCGTCAAAAATGACAGGTTGGAACAGTTTTTGACGGTACAGCCACGTAAGCATGCCAATATCTGAAGTCTGGGCCAAGTGTCAGGTGTGCTTGTATCATCTTTATTTAGTAGACATCATAGGGACGTACAGTGCATTCAGAAAGTATTCAGACCCCTTCACCTTTTTCACATTTTGTTATGTTGCAGCCTTATGCTGAAATCGTTTAAATTCATGTTTTCCCTCATCAATCCACACTCAATACCCCATAATAACAAAGAGAAAACAGGATTTTAGAAAGTTTTGCAAATTTATTAAAAAGAATAAAACTGAAATATCACATTTACATAAGTATTCATACCCTTTGCTTTGACACTTGAAATTTAGCTCAGGTGCCTCCCATTTCTCTTGATCATCTTTGAGATATTTCTACACCTTGATTGGAGTCCACCTGTGGTAAATTCAATTGATTGGACATGATTTGGAAAGGCACACACCTGCCTATATAAGGTCTCACAGCTGACAATGCATATCAGAGCAAAAACCAAGCCATGAGGTCCGAGGAACTGCCTGCAGAGCTCAGAGACAGGATTGTGTCGAGGCACAGATCAGGGGAAGCCTACAAAATATATTCTGCTGTATTGAAGGTTCCCAAGAGCACAATGGCCTCCATAATTCTTAAATGGAAGAAGTTTGGAACAACCAGGACTCTTCCTAGAGCTGGCCGCCCGGCCAAACTGAGCAATCGGGGGAGAAGGGCCTCGGTAAGAGAGGTGACCAAGAACCCGATGGTCACTCTGGCTGAGCTCCAGAGATCCCGTGTGGAGATGGGAGAAACTTCCAGAAGGACAACCATCACTGCAACACTCCACCGATCTGGGCTATTATGGCAGAGTGGCCAGACGGAAGCCAAACATTTCAATCTTGGTTTCATCAGACCACAGAATCTTGTTTCTCACAGTCTGAGAGTCCTTTAGATGCTTTTTTGCAAACTCCTAGCGGGCTATCATGTGTCTTTCACTGAGAGGCTTCCATTTTGGATCCTCTGGCTCTTTTGGGTCTTTGAAGTCCATTGGGTTTCAGGTTCTTTTCAGTCCTTTGGGTCTTTCGGGTTTTTGGGGTATTTTGGGTCTTCATGGTCTTTTGGGTCTAACCGTCTTCAGGGTCTTTTCGGTCTTTTGGGTCATTGGGTCTTTTGGGGTAATTTGGGTGTTTGGGGTCCATTGGGTCTTCGGCGTCTTTGGGGTCTTTTGGGTCTAACCGTCTTCAGGGTCTTTTCGGTCTTTTGGGTCATTGGGTCTTTTGGGGTAATTTGGGTGTTTGGGGTCCATTGGGTCTTCGGCGTCTTAGGTGTCTTCTGAGTCTGTGGGGTCTTTTGGGTCCTATTTGTCATTTGGATCCTTGGGGTCTTTTGGGTCTTCAGAGTTTTTTGGTTATTTTGGGTCCATTGGTTCTTCAGGGTATTTTCAGTCGTTTGGGTATTTGGGGTATTTTGGACCTTCAGAGTCATTGAGGTCTTCTGGGTCCTTGGGGTCTTCTGAGTCTTCATGGTCTTTTGTGTCTTTAACAGTCTACAGGGTAATTTGGGTGTTTGGGGTCCATTGGGTCTTCGGCGTCTTTGGGGTCTTTTGGGTCTTTTAACCGGTGGACACAGTCGTGTTCAAAGATTGCCCATTAACCCCCCCCCCCCCCCCCCCACTCAAATCCCTACGAGAGCACGACTCAAAGCCTTTAAAACCTACCCTTGTGAAAGGGGACAGACACACACACACACACATCTCATTTTTTCATTTCTGTTCCTCAAAATTATATATATCTCTTTTATTCGCGCACACACACACACACACACACACACACACACACACACACACACACACACACACACACACACACACACACACACACACACACACACACACAATTAATTGTACAGTATCGGTTGTTCTTAAGCTTAAATATAAATAATTTAAAGGATTGCTGTAAATGATGTTAATTTTACAACATCCCATATTCAACTTTATTTAAATTGTAAACCTCAAACATAGTTTATCCACCGAACGCACACACACACACACACACACACACACACACACACACACACACACACACACACACACACACACACACATTGTGTTTTATATATATATATATATTTTTTTTTGTATACTGAATCGAGGCTCGTGAAAGAGCTAACATTTATTTCACAAACAAATCAACCAGACAAACAAAATATACAAAAAGAGGGAGCGGAAGACAAGATGGGGAGAGAAGGGGAAGCACACAACCACAACATTTGAGAGCAGGGAGAAGTGTGGGAGGGAGAGGGCTTGGGGGCAGGAGGTGTGGGAAGGGGGGGGGGGGGGGGTGGGAGAAGTATAAAACACAAGGGGACCGAAATTAGCGGGGGTAGAAAATATCAAGGTTTTGGATGGGGGAGGATAAGAGATGGTGGTGAACAGCTGTTTTTAAGACCTGGAGGGTGGAGTGGGATTGAAGAGAGTGAGGGAGTTTGTTCCAGAGGTGGGAGAAAAGAGGAATGAAGGAGTGAAGGTGAGCAGAAAGTCTTGATTTTGGCAGTTTAACCATAAGAGGGTTGCAGGCAGATCTTGTGCGACCTGTGGGAATATTTGGGGGACAGAGCCCAGGGAGGGCTGGGGGGGCAAGGCCAGAGAGGAGTCGGTAGAAGACGGAAAGACCACCAACCTGCCTGCGGTGAGTGAGTGAAAGGCCCTTGGAGTTAGCTTCATCGCGGGAGATTCCAATGATTCTGAATGCTTTGGTTTCAACAGCGTGAAGACGGGCTAGGTGTGAGGCAGGAGCAGCAGACCAGAGGGGAGAGCAGTCAGTATTCCATAGAGCTGCGGATGAAAGCCTTGTATGTGGTGAGGCGCTCAGGTGTGCCAAGGAAGGACTTCGCACGACGGAGGATGCCCAGTCAGCGACTGGCTTTGGAGGCCAGATTTGAAATGTGGTTTTCCCAGGAAAGATCATGGCAAATAGTGAGACCCAAAAGCTTGAGTGACAGAACTTCTTGGAGAGGATTATTCAGAAAGTGGATGGGAGGGTTTTCCAGTCGGTCTTTTCGGAGAGACATCGTAAGAGTGTGAGATTTATCAGGATTGAAAGACATGTTCCATTTGTTTGCCCAGTCTGTGATTTTGTCCAGGTCTGCAGAGAGTGAGGAGGCTGCAGACTGCCGATCTGAGGGATGAGGAATGGAGCGACAGAGAGTAGAGTCGTCAGCAAAGAGATAGAGAGGATTTTCAAGAGAGTCGGAGAGATCATTGATGAAGACCAGAAAAAGCACAGGGCCCAGAACACTACCTTGGGGAACTCCAACCTGAACAGGAAGAGGAGATGAGAGAAACCCATTCAGGGCCACACGTTGACTACGACCAGAGAGGAAGTCCGCCAGCCATGCGTGGAGATTTCCATGGATACCAAAGGAGGAGAGTTTGGTGAGCAGAGCAGGGTGCCAGACCGTATCGAAGGCACGTGAAATGTCAAGGGAGACGGCTCTAATTTCCTGTTTGGCGTTGAGGACCTCCATCCATTGTTGAGAAAGCAGAAGCAGCATGTCCAGAGTAGAGTGACCAGGTCTGAAACAAAATTGATGATCAGAGATCAAGCCATTGGAGAAGAGGAAAGATTTCATATCTGAAGCAATGATGGATTCCATGACTTTGCTGATAATTGGGAGAAGGCTGATTGGTCTGTAGTTGCTGGGATCTGTTTTTGCACCTTTTTTGTGCAAAGCGGTGATGTTGGCTGATTTCAAAGCATGTAAAGTTTGGACTTTTTCAACATATTTCAACATACAGCTATTTGATCTTCATTTCAACAATATTGATAGATAAAGGTGATATAATATAACAAATATCATGAAACATTTACATTTTGTAGTCCATTGTATAATTTAAATAAACATAAATGCAAATTTCGCATGTGGAAAAAGTAAGTACACCCTTACATTTATCACTACTTCAAATGCCTAAAATTAGAAACAGGTGCACCAGCTCAGGTGCAAATGATTAGAACATCGTTAGAGAGGATCTTGGAGGAACCCGTCTTATTTAAACCTCAGACATTTAGTTTGGTTTGCTCTTTGTTGTTGAAGTGTGTGGCGTCGCCATGCCTAGATCAAAAGAGCTCTCTGAGGCCTTCAGAAAGATATATATATACACACACACACATACAATGTTTATGTAGATGTAATACTATTCTATAAAATTATTCCAGTTGGTTTTGGGTGTGAAGAACTTTCATGTTGATGTGCTGTTTGTTTCTCAGAGCAAAAATCTTTGCGTTTGATCAACCGGTGTATTCGACAAGGCAACGCTAAAGAGACTGTCCGAGGCCTAATGCAAGCTGAAGCAGATCTACCTGCTGTGCATGAATTTGCAGCAGAACTGTACCAGCATGATTTGCGGAGTCTGCAGGACCAACGTAATATGGTGAGCACTTGTGGGCCGTGAACCTTCAACGACATGATAAATAATTAGGTGGCCACATGGTAAATAATATTTCCCAGTGGTGGTTTTGGGGCATGTTAGACATTGATAATCCATTGAGTTATTTACCTCATTGTGGTTACCTTTTGCCTGTGTGTGCGGCAGCACTGTTTGACCCCACATCCCAACATACACGACATCGTGGCCTTTGGTGTCCTCAAAACAGATGTAAAGGCAGACTTGTGTTAACCTAAAATCTTGCCTAGATTCTGAAGTACTGATACCCAAAGTTTGGGGCCTTTAAGTGCTACGGTTTTGGATGTGAAAGAATGACATAAACGCATAAACACTTGAAAATATTTTAGTTTTTGCATCTACAGTCATGTGAAAAAGTAAGTACACCCCATGTAAAGTTTTGACTTTTTCAACATATTTCATCATACAGCTGCTTGATCTTCATTTCAATAATATTGATAGATAAAGGTGATATAATATAACATATCATGAAACATTTACATTTTGTCGTCCATTGTATAATTTAAATAAACATAAATGCAAATTTTGCATGTGGAAAAAGTAAGTACACCTCTACATTTATCACTACTTCAAATACCTAAAATTAGAATCAGGTGCACCAGCTCAGGTGCAAATGATTAGAACATCGTGAGAGAGGATTTTGGAGAAGCCTGTCTTATTTAAACCTCATACATTTAGTTTGGGTTGCTCTGTTGTTGAAGTGTGCGGCGTCACCATGCCTAGATCAAAAGAGCTCTCTGAGGCCTTCAGAAAGAAGGTTATAGATGCCTACGAGTCCGGGAAGGGATTTAAAAATATCTCCAAACAATTTGAAATCAATCATTCGACTGTCCGGAAGATCATCAACAAGTGGAGAAGTTTCCAAAGAACTGCCAACTTATTCAGGCCAGGCCGCCCCAGCAAGTTCAGCCCGAGAGCAGGCCGCAAGATGCTCAAAGAAGTCTCTAAGAACCCCAGAATGTCATCACGGGACCTACAGGTAGCTCTTGCCACTGTTGATGTCAAAGTGCACGAGTCTACCATTAGAAAGAGGCTGCACAAATTTGATCTACATGGGAGGTGTGCCAGGAGGAAGCCAATGCTATCGAGAAAGAACATCAGGGCAAGACTAAAGTTTGCCAATGAACACCGAGGCAAGGACCAGCACTTCTGGAACAATGTGCTCTGGACAGATGAGTCAAAGGTAGAGCTATTTGGCCACAGTACCAGAGGACATGTTTGGCGAAAACCAAAGACAGCATTTGACCACAAGAACCTGATACCAACTGTAAAGCATGGTGGTGGAAATATTATGGTTTGGGGCAGCTTTGCTGCATCAGGGCCTGGGCAGCTCACCATCATAGAATCCACTATGAATTCTTCATTGTACCAGAGGGTGCTTGAGGATAATGTGAGGCCATCTGTTGGAAAGTTGAAGCTCAACCGAAGGTGGACCTTGCAACATGACAATGACCCTAAACATACCAGTAAATCCACCAAGGAATGGCTGAAAAGAAAGAAATGGAGCATTCTGGAATGGCCAAGTCAAAGCCCGGATCTAAATCCCATCGAGATGTTGTGGGGGGATTTGAAACGAGCTGTGCATGCAAGAAACCCCTCAAACATCGCACAGCTGAAAGAATTCTGCATGGAGGAGTGGGCAAAAATTTCTCCCAGTCGATGTCAGAGACTGGTAGACAGTTATAAGAAATGCCTACTTGAGGTTGTTTCTGTCAAAGGGGGCAATACCACCTATTAGAGCCAAGGGTGTACTTACTTTTTCCACATGCGAAATTTGCATTTATATTTATTTAAATTATACAATGGACTACAAAATGTAAATGTTTCATGACATTTGTTATATTATATCACCTTTATCGATCAATATTGTTGAAATGAAGATCAAATAGCTGTACGTTGAAATATGTTGAAAAAGTCAAAACTTTACATGGGGTGTACTTACTTTTTCACGTGACTGTATTTGTAAAAGGAGGTGTGTGTGTGAGAGTGTGTGTGTGTGTGTATGTATAGCAGAAGTACCCGGCATTGCGGGGAGGGGGAGGGGGAAGGGGAACGGGGGGGATGGGGGGTGGAGGGGAAAAGGCGGGAGGGGGAGGGGGGGAAGTGTAAGGGGTGGGAGGGGAGGGGGGAGGGGAGGATGGAGGGGGAAGGGGGAGGGAAGGGGAGGGCCAGTCAACAATGACGTTGTAGTTCTCATGGTAGGAAAGCAGCACAACAATTGCGACATCGTCCTGTATCTTCGCAACAACAGCACAAAGTGGATTTTGGAGACTCACCGATCCTGTGACGCCCTCCAGTACCGGCGTTGCCGGGCGGGGGAAGGGAGACCCGTACATTCCCAACCCGTACATTCGCCCTCTCGACTCAAGCTCACTCGGACAAAAGCCTCGCACAAATTACACCATGAAGGCCCAATGGCCATGTCTATGCCACAAATCAAGTACCTGAGCGAGTCTGGTGCACTGAATTGAAAATATATAGAACGCTCGTACTCCGTGAAAAGTGAAGCCACGTGTCGCCATCTTGGTTAGCACGACTCGACCAACTCGCTTCGCAGATCACGTTTGTTTTGAACGTGTCCCAGAATTTAAAAGCCAGACAACTGTTAAAATGCCATTTTGTGCGGAAATAAACTGCTCCAATCGGTTACGGAAGGGTTGTGGAAAGACGTTTCACAGCTGTTTCAAAGACGTTTAATTCATATCGCACAAAATTGACAAAAATCGACACAAAACACGATCGCATGAAAGGTGAAACAACGGAATCGCTTTTCGCTCTGAATTACGTGCAAACGTGTGACGGAAATCACCATCGCCCAGCATCGAGTGCCAACCAAGATGGCGCCCGGTAGCTGCATCTCCACCTATGTGGTGTGAATGGCAATGGTCATTCTATATATTTTCAGTTCAATGGTCTGGCGGCAGGGATGGAACATCACGTGATCGCTCTGAGCGAATCAGCGAGCTGCTCTGGCACCGGCTGAGATTCCGTGTATAATGTTCCTCGCTGAAATGCGCTGAGGTAAATATGAATAAAAAATATGGATCTCGTCAAATATTTTGAGGTAGGCCATGTCCTTCCCAGGCTCAATGGCCATGTCTTTGCCAAATATCAAACACGTGAGCCTCTCCGTTTAGGAGTCTTTCGGTAACATTACACACACACACACACACACACACAAACTGTGTTTTAGATATATATATATATATATATCTATATATATATATATATATATATATATATATATATATATATTGTTGCGGATATGAGGACTGTATTTTTTTATTGTGTGCTTTATTATTATTATTGTTTATTCTGTCCCTCCTGCCTCCAGTGTTGTGTAAAAGTAAAAAGGGCGTCCCGGTAGTTATTCCATGAAACACCACATTGCAGGACCCGATAAAACCCTTGTTCAGCAGTTTATATCCTTATTATGTGTTTTAGGGTAAGGCCTTGTCGTCCATTAACATGACACTCCATTGCACCGAGTAAAAGAGATAGATTCCCTTCATTCCCATTCCCAAAAACCTCCATTTCCCCTTTCGTAATGGCCAAGCCTCAATTTGGCAATTACATCCCCTCCAAAGCCGCCATTGACCACGAGGCAGGGTTGGGGAAGAAAGGCGGGTCTCCACCTCGTCATAGAGGGGAGGAGTAAGTCGGCCCCGCTCATCCAACCCAGAACGAGGGGTTTGGCTTGAGAGGGCGGAGAGAGAATGCTTGGGGGAGGTTCGCAAAGGGTGAAGGGCGGGGCCTATATAACCCGCCGCGGGACGCTCCCCAAGGAGACAAGCAGATGAGTCCAAGAGATGAGCTGAAAGGCTGAGCTGAGCTGCGTGGTGAGGTGGACAGGAAAGAGCTGGGTCATCAGAGCAGGGCTGAGTCGTGAGGTCCAACAGCAGAAGATCATCCAGGGAAGCACAAAGCCTGCTATTCGTCACCTTGCTCGCCAGCAGCAGCGTCTACAGCAGCAACAAGACTCGACAGCCGTTTGGGGCCTGGACGGCAGTTTGGAGCAGGGCCGCGAAGGGACGGCGGCTGCCGAACACGCCGATTCGTGCTGCCGAACAAATTGGACTTTCCTCTTCTTCCAGCCAATTCCTATCATCATTCCCCGTGTGAGTCGTCTTTGTTTGTTCTGTCCTGGGTAGGTAATTAAGTCTGTATAAGCTAGTATTTTCCCTGTGTCTCTAAAAGCTTCTGTATATTATTTTCTTATCTTTCCTTCTCCTTGGTTATTTTGAGCCTGTAAATAGTAAATAAATTTAGTAGTATTTTCAACCCTTTTCTCGTCTTCTTCTTCCTCTTTGCATTCGTCGTCTTAGTCTTTTCCCCATTGAATATCTGTGGCGCGATACGGCCAACGTTTGGGTGAATCGGGTTTAGTCGGGGAACAACTGTTCGGTCGCGGAGCCTTCGCTCGGCAAACAACATCCTTAACCGTGTACGGTAACAATTGGTGTCAGAAGTGTGGGATCGGACCCGAAGCGCGCTTAACGCGCTCAAAATTACAAGCTGCTGGAAATTTGTGTTGTTTTAAAGCAAAACCCGAATTTTGAAATCGCGCCATGGCTGGTAAAGGTGACGGGATGTCGGTGGGAGAGATAGACGGAGTAGAATCGACCCAGGACCTCGGGGAAATGTATATGGAGGATGTGGTTGAGGGGGTATCAGGCGCACAAAATAGCGTCCTCGCGCACGTGGGTGTAGCGGCACCAAATTTAGCGGCGCCCGTGACCGTAGCAGCGCCGCTGGTGGATTTGAACCTTTTTATGATACAAATGAAGGCCCTTATGGACAAGAATAGTGAGCAATTGGAAGCCAAAATGGGGAACCGGATGGATGCTCAGAGTGAGCGGATAAGGAACGAAGCGAGGGCTGATAGTGAGCGATTGGGGGGCGAAATGGGGAACTGAATGGATGCTCAGGGTGAGCAATTGGGGGTAATGAGGGACGAAGCGAGGGGTACCGGTGAGGGGTTAGAAAAAAAATTTGGGAAGTTAGACAATAAATTTGAGGGGTTAGACAACGGGATAAAAGAGGTAAAGAATGGGTTAACGGGGGTGGAAAATAGAATGGCTGCCCAGGAGAATCAGATAGAGGGGGTGAAAAATGGGTTAGAGGGGTTTGAAAATAGGATGGAAGACAAATTGCGGGAGATAGGGGAGCAATCCACCCGAGAAATTAAACAAATGGGAGAGCAGATAGAGGAGGTAAAAATCGGGGTAGAAACCAAATTGGATGCTCAGAGGGATGAATTAGGACAGATGAGGGTGGCATCTACAAAAGAGAGGGAAGAGATGAAGGAGGAGATACGACGAGGTGTAAGTGAGGAGGTCTCGGGGGTACGCGAGGAGGTAAAGCGAGGTGAAAAGCGTATAGAGAAAGAGGTGAGAAATGGGACGGCAAAGTTACAAGGGGGCATAGAGGACCTGACGGAGGAGGTGGAACAGCTGATGGTGGGACAGACGGAGTTAGTGGAGCAGGTACAAAAGAACACTGCGGTACTAGGAGGGTTAAAAGCGACACAAAGACATCAAGGACGACTTAATAGCGACACAGAGGCAATGTCAGATGGTACTTGAGGGACTGACAATGAGGTTGGACGAGGTGACAGAGATAATGGAGACGAAGGACCGGCAGGTGAGGACGCACATAGAAACGGTCAAGGTAGCCTTAGAGGACGAAATTGAGGAGACGCACCGGGAAATAAAAGAAGTGAAGCAAAAATTAGAGGAAGTGGAAGAAGAGGTGGGTGAAATTAAGAAGAGATGGACCGAAACTAAAAGAGAAATACAGGAGGAGGTGATGGAATATGTACAAGGTCGGTGCTCAAATCGTGATGGTGTGCTCACTAACCAAATAAAGAGTTTGCAGGTGGCGAAGGAGGTGAGGAGACGAGGTGCCAAGGTGAGTGGCGATATACGTGGAAATGTAGATGATGTGAGGGGAGCTTCAGTCGGCTTGGGGGTTGCTTTGGACCCGGGTGTTCGTGAGAGGTCGTTGGTGAAGTGTGCGACAGGTCTGGTGTGCGAAAGAGGAGGTGTGCGAGAATGTCCGACTCTGGGGTGTGTGAGGAAAAAGGGCGCGCCGAGGTGCGAGTGTGCTGTCGAGAGTGAGTCGGTCGTAGCGCGTGTGCGAGGGAGCACATGGAAGCGCGTAGTGAGGAGTGTTACAGAGGATGTAACGGAAGAGTGTACACCTGTGGTGAGTGTTACGGAGGAAGTAACGTGAGAGGGTGTGTAACGGACAGGTGCATGGGAAAAGAGCGCGCTGTCAAGAGTAAGGGAGAATGCACACCTGTGGTGAGGGTTACAGAGGATGTAATGGGAGAGTGTGCGCAAGAGGGTGCGCGAGAAAGGTGTGTAACGGACGGGTGCATGAGGAAAGAGTGCGCTGTCGAGAGTCAGGGTGAGTGTGCTGTCCAGAGTGGAGGTGAGAGTAGTAAGGGTGACACGGAACGTGAGTTGGTTGTGGCAGGTGAGAGAGGAAGTACACCTGGAATGGAAGGAAGCACACCTGGAATGGTAGAGCGTGTGTGGGAATGCACGCTGGAATTGGTAGTGAGACACGTGGTTGGGTGTGCGAGTGAGAGCACACCTGTGGTTGTCACAGAGGAGGTGACCGAGGAGGGGGTGCGAAGAGGTGTGTTGGTGAGGTGTGCGAACGACGAATGTGTGCCAAGGTGTTCGGTGGTCAGGTGTGTGACCAAGTCTGTGAGCGGAATGAGTGTACCTGGGTGTGTTAGAGAAGGTGCAATGACGAGGAGCATGGGAACAGCTGGATGTATGAGCAAGGAACGGGCTGCGGGGTGTAAGCATGCAGGTGAGGCATCGACGGTAACCGGGTTAGAGGTTAGAACGACTTATAGCCGAATCGGGCCCTCGGTGCGCGTCGGGCAGCTTCGCGTGCCGCGAGGACCAGCGGGGATCCGAACCACGGCGGGTTCGAAAGGACCGCCGTACGTGATCCACGCTGGGCCGCGTTTAGAACGGCCGCGTCCGTGCTCCGCTAGGCGGAGCGGGCAGCCCGATAGGAAGGGTCGTCATGGCGACCCCTTTTTGTTGAGACGTTCCGGCAGGTCGAGATCGGGCCATGGGATGGCTCCGTGCCGAGGTGGTGTGTGGGATCTCGGCCCGGGTAAGCCCCCGTCCCTGCACCGAATGCGGGACGTATCCAGCCGCTGGCACAAAACAACCCGCATTCATTTCTCGGCTTTACGAAGCCGAGCTTTGGAAGTGAATTGGCGCACCGAGAGGCACTAGTAAGTAGACTGTGATGACGAGGATAGTGTTTCGGCCCCGAAATTAGAAAAACAAAATTTGATGATTGGCAAAGGATTGGCAGAGTGATGATTGGTAATGGCACAGTGATTGGCAGATGATTGGCAAATTTTTGATTTGTGGAAATTGGACGAGCAAAATTTATAGTAAGAGATGCCCCATGTGATGGGATGGCCAATCCACCATCCCTCACTGCGGGGGGCAAAGGAGCACTAGTTTATGGGGTTGATGGCAGTGAAAACTAGCCCGGGAGGGTTAGGATATATCGTGTGTAGGGATCTAGAGATTGACATTAGGTAACGTTAAGGTTAGTTAGTGACAATGACACCTGTAGTGGGGACGCAGGTAGATTAGAGTGGATGATAATGACGAGGGAGCGCAATAGTTTAAAGGGACGACTGGGAAGCGCAAGTTTCAGAGGGGAGTAGTTAGATGAGATGATGCCGTGTGTTTGAGGATTGGAAGTGTATGGTGAACAGGTGTGATTGAACAGGTGTGATTGCACAGGTGTGCAACTGAACAGGTGGATGGAGCAGTGTATGGGTGAGAGTGATAGTGATGTGAGTTGTATTGACCAAATGGTCCAGGAAGGAAGGAGGGTGCAGGTGGCACCAGGTAAGATTGCACAGGTGTGCAACGACAGGTGTATGGAGAATGGTTGTGTGGAATAAATGGTAGTGTGGAGTATATGGAGTATTGGAATGGATGGTCGTGGAGTGAGTATGGTGGAAACTACGGAGTGGAGTGGATGGTGCGAAGGTGTGAATGGGGGAAGAGTGGACCCCCATCACGGATACCCGGGGAGAGTAGTGTAAGTGTTAGGTAGAGGGTATAGGTAAATTGTGGTTGGGTATTGGCATCTGTGGTGCGGGTGGAAGAATGCTGTTTGGATGGGTGCATTAGTGTTGTGGAAATGGCTGGGCGTGTAGCCTGTTAGTGTGTGTAGTTGGTTTGGGCACTCCACCACTGTGAGGATGTCGGCCAGGTGAGGCCGCAGGTGGGCTCTGGGAGCCGGTAGAGTTGTTGTGGATGGGGCCCGAGGAGCCGGAGGACGGACCTGGGTAGCCCAGTGCCAGAGGGCACCGAGGGGTGACAGAGCCAGGAGGGGCCTTCCCCAGTTAGATAGGTTAGGGTGAGGAGCTAGGTAAGCTCGGGTGGCAACTGCAGTGGTGGAGGTGTGCAGGTGGGTAGACCTGCTGGGAGAGCTACACGTCTCAGCCCAGAAATTGTGCAAGGGCACCGGGAGATGAATCGGGGGAGTGAGACCCCAAATTGAGAAGCACCACAGTTTGGTCAATGGGAATTGGTTTTTAGAACCCATAGTGTAAGATGGCCAATGGATTGGCAGGGAAAGACCCCGGGTAGAGTAAAGTGTGTTAGTCATTTAGAGGATAGTTAGGATTGAAGTCTCCTCGCACCATCTACATCCACTCACCTGAGGTGACAGGTACTCCACACCATGCCAGGTTGTTTTATTATTTTTGATGCAAATGTTTGGATTGTGAGACGCATCATGACGTGGGTGTGACATTGTGCTTGATGTTCCATCTCTTCCTCCTTATGAGGATTGATGACGAATTGGGTGATGGTAAATTTTGGATAGAGGGATTGTGGAGATGAATTTGGTGTAGGGGAAATATGGGGAAGACGTGACAGTAGCGACGAATTTGTAATGTGTAAATTTTGTACATATGGGGTAAGGGCAAGGGTAGTGTAGGTGACAGGGGGGTGACGTACGGTAGGGACGAGCTTTCTCACTTCGCTCTCCGTACACATTTTGCCTTGCATTGCCTTATTGATGTGTACCCTTGTGACCTTACCCCTCGCTCATTTGTCTTCCCCCCTTTGTCTCCCACATGACCTGTGTGCCATTGGGCGCCGAGGGGAGCATGCGTGAGTCCTCCATTGTGCGCCTGGAACTCCCAGAACCAGCTGTCTGCATCGATGCACCACATTATGGACCACATGTCTGTGGCTGAGCACCACTGGTGGACCCCATGGGTTGGGGCATGGCCCCTCTGCTGGAACCGGCCATGAGGGCCCGAAATCTTGCTGGCGGACCTTGGCCACAGGGCACCGATGCCCCACAGGTGAACCACATGTAGTCGGCCCTGTGGGCCATAAATAAAATAAAATAAAAAGGACACATTGGGTGCATTTTTCAGTTCAAATAGGCCGCCAGAAAGAAAATGAAAGAAAATGACAACATCTGGAAGAAATAATAATAGCCAGCAGAGGGAGCCAAAGAGCAAGAGACCACCTGCAGGGTTAGGGGTTGTTGTTTTTATTTTCATGAACAATGATGACTGGGCACCGATTGGTGCCTGAGGGTGTATTGGTGTGTTTTGGGTGCTTTCATGGTGCATTGATGCAGAGCAGACTGTCTCCCCCCCAGAAAGAACAATCACAGGTCCTGGGTTAGTCTTGTAAATAAAAGTAGTGTCAACTGTAAATAATGCTCCCCACCGTCAGTGTGTAGTTTGAAGACCAATTCCGCAATTCGGTTAACTGTGGGCGTGAGTCTGTTAGGCAGGGTGCAATGGAGCAGCGGGACACATTTATTTATGTTTTAAAACTGTCGCACTCAGGGTCAGGTTAAAAGTAGAGGGAACTACACCTACGTGTCACACTAAATAAAAGTTGTAGGCCCGGGACGTGCCTAAGAGGAGGGAGGGTGCAGTGTTGCGGATATGAGGACTGTATTTTTTTATTGTGTGCTTTATTATTATTATTGTTTATTCTGCACCTCCTGCCTCCAGTGTTGTGTAAAAGTAAAAAGGGCGTCCCGGTAGTTATTCCATGAAACACCACATTGCAGGACCCGATAAAACCCTTGTTCAGCAGTTTATATCCTTATTATGTGTTTTAGGGTAAGGCCTTGTCGTCCATTAACATGACACTCCATTGCACCGAGTAAAAGAGATAGATTCCCTTCATTCCCATTCCCAAAAACCTCCATTTCCCATTTCGTAATGGCCAAGCCTCAATTTGGCAATTACATCCCCTCCAAAGCCGCCATTGACCACGAGGCAGGGTTGGGGAAGAAAGGCGGGTCTCCACCTCGTCATAGAGGGGAGGAGTAAGTCGGCCCCGCTCATCCAACCCAGAACGAGGGGTTTGGCTTGAGAGGGCGGAGAGAGAATGCTTGGGGGAGGTTCGCAAAGGGTGAAGGGCGGGGCCTATATAACCCGCCGCGGGACGCTCCCCAAGGAGACAAGCAGATGAGTCCAAGAGATGAGCTGAAAGGCTGAGCTGAGCTGCGTGGTGAGGTGAACAGGAAAGAGCTGGGTCGTCAGAGCAGGGCTGAGTCGTGAGGTCCAACAGCAGAAGATCATCCAGGGAAGCACAAAGCCTGCTATTCGTCACCTTGCTCGCCAGCAGCAGTGTCTACAGCAGCAACAAGACTCGACAGCCGTTTGGGGCCTGGACGGCAGTTTGGAGCAGGGCCGCGAAGGGACGGCGGCTGCCGAACGCGCCGATTCGTGCTGCCGAACAAATTGGACTTTCCTCTCCTTCCAGCCAATTCCTATCATCATTCCCCGTGTGAGTCGTCTTTGTTTGTTCTGTCCTGGGTAGGTAATTAAGTCTGTATAAGCTAGTATTTTCCCTGTGTCTCTAAAAGCTTCTGTATATTATTTTCTTATCTTTCCTTCTCCTTGGTTATTTTGAGCCTGTAAATAGTAAATAAATTTAGTAGTATTTTCAACCCTTTTCTCGTCTTCCTCTTCCTCTTTGCATTCGTCGTCTTAGTCTTTTCCCCATTGAATATCTGTGGCGCGATACGGCCAACGTTTGGGTGAATCGGGTTTAGTCGGGGAACAACTGTTCGGTCGCGGAGCCTTCGCTCGGCAAACAACATCCTTAACCGCGTACCGTAACAATATATATATATATATATATATATATATATATATATATATATATATATATATATATTGTTACAGACACGACTTTGATGTTAAGGTGGGCCGAGCGGAATGGCCGTCGTGTCCGCACAAATTACCCGATTGTACTCGAACGTTGACGAAGCCGCGCCACGCTGGCTCAATAAGAAAAAGAAGACACCCGGCTGGATTACAATAACACAATACGACACCAGGGGTTCAGTTCTCAAGACCTCCGGAGGAGGTTATATTAAGGCGGAAGGTTAGATTACAACTACAAGAGGGACAGCATAGAAAGACAAGCACTTAGACACAATCTTATATTATTCCCAACAGACGACAGATAAACGGGACAAAGCTGACTCACACGGGGATTGATGGAAAGGACAGGCGGGTAGCGATGGCTCCAGGTGCACCTGGGCTCAAAGGTCAGAATCGACTCGGTCCGGTCCAGAGATGCGGGGAGGTCGCAGCGCTCGGATGGCGTCTTGTCTGCTCAAGCTGGGGGCGCATCTCACTCAGCGCTCGCAGGTGGCTTTCCTTCTCCAAGCTGGGTGCGCATCTGACTCAGCGCTCGCAGGTGGCTTTCCTTCTCCAAGCTGGGTGCGCATCTGACTCAGCGCTCGCAGGTGGCTTTCCTTCTCCAAGCTGGGTGCGCATCTCACGTCACATCCGGCGCGGGGCCGCGTATATCCGGCGGGGAGTGACACGCCCTCGGCTCGTTAGCTCCGCCTCGTGGAATCGGCACGTTGCTTCTCATTGGGTGCGTGCGGGGGGTTTACCAGGCTCCGCCCTTGACGAGGAGCTGACAAGGAGCCCCTTCGTGGTAACCCCGTGGAGCGCATGGTCTATGGCGCTAATCGAGCCGGTGTGAGGACGCATCCTCCCCCGCTCCGCCGCCATCTCCTCTGTTGTTGTTGTAATTGTTGGGGAAGAAGATGGAAGGAGGTATGGGAAAGGTCCTAAACTCACTACTGATGCCATATAATCACATTCTGGTGCAACGAAGAGTCATAATTAATGGAGACGAGGCCTTAACTGACATAGAATAAGAATAACTAGGAAGATGTCCGAAAGTTGTCTACGTGTGGTGCGGTGGACCTGGGCACGACATTTAATGGGGGAATAAGGGGAAGGTCGGCTCTACTGATTGTTATTTACATGCAATGGGACTAGGGAATGGGGGATTGGGGAAAGTTGGGGAGTATTGGAGAAAATAGGGGAATATTTACAAGCGGATATGGAGGCCAAATTCCATATTCGCAACATTGCACCCTTCTCTACCCTCGGGGCGTCCCGACCCGATAAATTTTTACCTACTTTAGTGTGGCACGCAATGTAGTTCCCTCTACTATTAACTCTACCCTGAGTGCGACAGTTTTACAGATATTCACAAATGAGTAAATATGTCCCCCTGCGACGTTGCACCCTTCTCCTCACAGAAACACACCCACAGGATAACCGAATCCGGAAAGAATTCTCAAACTAAACATACAGCCGGTAGGGAGCATTATTTACAAGACTACGCTGCTATTTACACTACGATCCAGGACCTGTTTTTGGAGGAACACATGCAGATGTTATGCATAGAGAGAGCGCGCTTGCCAACATCGATACACCAACCCCCGAGTGCTCTGTGGCCGACGGCCTTTAATAACGTGCAGAGCACCCTTCCCGAGCATCAACAGCACCACCCCACCACCAATCGGTGCAGTCACCATTGTTCATTGGAATAAAAATAAATTCGACAACCCCTAACCCTGCAGGTGTCTCTTGCTCTTCTTGTGGTGCACTTGGTGGTGTTAACTATTAGTGGTTCACCTGTATGGCATAGGTGCCACGTTGATCCATAGGTCCATCCCCGGGTGGTGCTTGGCCGCAAACGAACTGCGGTCCATTGTGGGTGGCCACAAACATTGCGGTCCATATGGTGTATCGATCCCGGCAGCAAACAGCGAAAGTGCAGGCCCACAACTGCGCAGCCAGCACCTCTCTCTCCTCTCTCTCTACCCCAAAGCCAGATCCTCGGAGGTGGGAGACAAAAGAAGCAGACAAGTGAGTAAGGTGGTAAGGGCGCAAAAGTGCACGCAATGTAAGGTGATGCACACTGGGGGCACATGGGAACCAGGTGAGACAGGTACGTTCCTATCGTACGCCCCCCCCCCCCCACCAGGTAACCTACATGGCCCCTCCCTTACCCCTTACTGTATCCACACAACACAACACTACCCATAAACATCTACTTTACAAATCAACAAACATCCCTACTGTCTTCCCCGTTCCTCCCATAAACCAAATTCGTCTTCTCTCCCTCCTAACCAATCAAATTTGCCATTTTCAACTCTCATCAAAATTTGCCATCTCCAACTGCACATCAAAATTTGCCATCACCAATTCATCATCAGTCCCTCCTAAGGAGGGAGAGATGGAATCACCCCAATGTCTCATCCACGTCGTGATGCGTCTCACAAATCCACACAGCGATTCATCTCCTGCAACAAAACAAAGAAAACACAGGTGTGGAGTCATCATCATCACCACAGGTAAGTGGCTGCGTATGGTGCGACAGGTTCATCAATCCTAACTATTTCCTAAATGACTTTAACAACTTTACACTACCCGGGGTCTTCCTCCGGCCAAACCATTGGCCCTCTTACACTATGGGTTCTAAAAACCAATTCCCATTGGCCAAACTGTGGTGCTCTTCAATTTGGGGTCTCACTCCCCCGATTCATCTCTCGGTGCCCTCGCACAATTTCTGGGCTGTGGCGTGTACCTCTCCCAGCGGGTCTACCCACCTGCACACCTCCACCACTGCAGTTGCCTCCGAGCTTACCTGCTCCTTACCCTAACCTAACTACCTGGGGAAGGCCCTCTGGCACTCTCCCCACTCGGTGCCCTCTCTGGCACTGGGCTACCCGGGTCCGTCCTCCGGATCCTCGGGCCCCATCCACAACTCTACCGGCTCCCAGAGCCCACCTGCGGCCTCACCTGGCCGACATCCTCACAGTGGTGGAGTGCTCAACCAACTACACACACTAACAGGCTACACGCCCAGCCATTTCCACAACACTAATGCACCCATTCACAACACCATTCTGCAACCGCACCACAGATGCCAATATCCAACCACAATTTACCTGCACCCTCTACCTAACACTTACACTACCCGCCCCGGGTACTCGTGAAAGGGGTCTACTCTTCCCCCATCCACACCTTCGCACCATGCACACCACTCCGTACCACTTACTCCAACTCTCTCCACACACCTGTACCTGCACACCTGTGCTCTCACACCTGGTGCCACCGGCACCCTTCTCTCCCCAAGCGCATTCGCGCTGATCCACAACACTCACTACTCATACACTGCTCCACACACCTGTCCAGTTGCACACCTGTGCAATCACACCTGTTCAATTCTCACACACACAGCATCATCTCAGCTAACTACTCCCTTCTGAAACTTGCGCTTCCCAGTCGTCCCTTTAAACTATTGCGCTCCCACGTCATTATCATCCACACTAATCTACCTGCGTCCCCACTACAGGTATCAGTCACTAACTAACCTTAACGTTACCTAAGGTCATCTTCTCTAGATCCCTACACACAATATCCTAACCCACCCGGGCTAGTTTTCACTGCCATACACCCCATAAGCTATTGCTCCTTTGCCCCCCCTGGGAAGGATGGTGGATTTGCCATCCCACCACATCGGGGGTCTCTCACTACCAATTTTGCACATCAAATTTCAATAAATCAACAATTTGCCAATCACTGCCCATCATCTGCCAATCACTACTGCCAATCCCTTGCCAATCATCAAATTTTGTTTTTCTCTAATTTTGGGTCCAAAACACTAACCTCATCACCCAGTCGACTCACTAATACCTCTCGGTGCGCCAATCCCTGTCCAAAGCCCGGCTTCGTAAAGCCAAGCAATGGGTGCTGGTTGTTTTGTGCCAGCGGCTGGATGCGTCCGGCACTCGGTGCAGGGACGGGGGCTTACCCGTGCCGAGATCCCACACACCACCTCGGCGTGGAGCCATCCAATGCCCCGATCTCGACCTGCCGGCACGTCTCACCAAAAAGTGGTCGCCATGACGACCCTTCCTATCCAGCTGCCCGCTCCACCCAGTGGAGCCTGGACGCGGCCGTTCAAAGCGAGGCCCGGCACGCACCGAGGGCCCGCTTCGGCTAAAAGTCGCTCTAACCTCTAACCCGTGTAACGTCGATGCTTCACCTGCATGCTTACACCCCGCAGCCCGTTCCTTGCTCACACATCCAGCCGTGCCCATGCTCCTCGTACCTTTCCTTACACACCCAGGTACACCCATTCCACTCACAGCCTTGGTCACACACCTGACCACCGAACACTTTGGCACACATTCGTTGCTCGCACACCTCACCAATACACCGCTTCGCGCCCCTCCGCGGTCACCTCCTCTGTGACAATCACAGGTGTGCCCTCATTCGCACACCCAATCACGTGCCTCACCACCAACTCCAGCGTGCATTCCCACTCACGCTCTACCATTCCAGGTGTGCATCCTTCCATCCCAGGTGTACATCCTCGCTCACCTGTCACAACTAACTCACGCTCCATGTCACTCCCACTACTCTCACCTCCATTCTTGACAGCGCACTCACCCTTACTCTTGACAGCGCACTCTTTCCTCGTGCACCTGTCCGTCACACACCTTTCTCGCGCACACTCTCCCGTTACACCCTCTGTAACACTCACCACAGGTGGACACTCTTCCTTACTTCTGACAGCGCACTCTTTCCTCATGCACCTGTCCGTCACACACCTTTCTCGCGCACACTCTCCCGTTACACCCTCTGTAACACACACCACAGGTGGACACTCTTCCTTACTTCTGACAGCGCACTCTTTCCTCATGCACCTGTCCGTCACACACCTTTCTCGCGCACACTCTTGCGCACACTCTCCCGTCACACCCTCTGTAACACTCACCACCCCGCGCTTCCACGTGCTCCCTCGCACACGCGCTACGACCGACTCACTCTCGCCAACACCCTCACTCCTTGGCACACACTTTTTCCTCACACACCCCAGAGTCGGACTTTCTCGCACACCTCCTCTTTCGCACACCAGACCTGTCGCACACTTCACCAACGGCCTCTCACGAACACCCGGATCCAAACCAATCCCCAAGCTTTTTAAATCCCCTGGCGCATCATATGCACGACCATATTGGTCACCACTTACACCGGGTCCTCTTCCTCTTCACTTCTCCTCCATCGCCTGCGAATCCCTCATCCGGTTAATGAGCACATCATCACGATCCAAACACAGACTTTGGACCAATTCTTTTATCTCCTCTTTTATCTCTTTCTTATCCCCTCTCCGTCGCTTCTTAATTTCGCTCATCCCTTCTTCCACTTCTTCTAATTTGTGCTTCACCTCTTTTATTCCCCGGTACGTCTCCTCAAGCTCATCCTCTAAGGCTACCTTGACCGTTTCCAGGTGCGTCCTCACCTGCCGGTCCTTCGTCTCCATAACCTCTATCACCTCGTCCAGCCTCGTTGTCAGTCCCTCACGTACCATCTGACATTCCCTCTTTGTCGCTATCAAGTCGTTTTTTATGTTGTTTTGTGTCGCTTTTAACCCTCCTAATACCGCAGTGTTCCTTTGAACCTGCTCCACTAACTCCGTTTGTCCCACCGTCAGCTGCTCCACCTCCTGCGTCAGGTCCTCTATGCCCCCTTGTAACTTTACAGTCCCCTTTCTCACCTCCTTCTCCATGTGCTCCTCACAGTGCCTCACATCCTCGCGCACTCCTCCGACCTCCTCACTCACTCCTCTTCTGATCTCCTCTCCCATCACTTGCATCTCCTGCCCAGATGCCACCCTCATCTGCTCCATTTCCTCCCTGTGAGCATCCAGTTTGGTTTCTACCCCCATTCTGACCCCCTCTATCTGCTGCTCCATTTGTTTAACTTCCCTTTCCGCTTGGTCCCTCATGTCCCTCAATTTGCCTTCCATACTGTTTTCTAACCCCTCTAACCCATTTTTCACTCCCTCTATTTGATTCTCTTGAGCGGCCATTCTGTTTTCTACCCCCGTTAACCCATGTTTCACTCCCTCTATCTGATTCTCTTGAGCGGCCATTCTGTTTTCTACCCCCGTTAACCCATTCTTTACTTCTTTTATCCCGTTGTCTAACTCCTCAAATTTCTTTTCTAATCCCTTAAAATTATTGTCTAACCCCTCACCGGTACCCCTCATTTGGCCCTCTAATCGCCCACTATCAACCCTCATTTGGCCCTCCATCCTATCCATTTTTGCATTCAGTTGGGTCAAGAATAATCTGAGGTCAAACCCGGTTTGCCCAGCGTCCCCAGCCGCCACCGCAGGCTCGCCCTCCGCGGCGCCGCTATTTTGGGACCCTTCAACCACGTGAGCGAGCGCGCCATTTTGCGCGCCCGCTACTTCGTGCGTGACGGCGCTATTTTGCGAACCTGCCGCCCTCACTGCTTCGCTCTCCTCATGTCCCTCAATTTGGTCCTGGACCGACCCTGCTTCACTCTCCCCTACCGGACCCCAGCCGTCTTGATCCGCCATAGCGCGACTTTCAAAATTCGAGTTTCGTAACACCAATCCAAATTTTGCTGTTATAATTTCGTCGAGCGCAGTAACCGCGGGACCGCGCTCCGGATCGATTTGGTCGAGCGCCGTACGCGCTCCGGCTCGATTTTCCCTCCCAAAATTTGGGCCTAACTAATTTAGTCCCGGGTCCGAATCTCACTCCTCGACACCAATTGTTACAGACACGACTTTGATGTTAAGGTGGGCCGAGCGGAATGGCCGTCGTGTCCGCACAAATTACCCGATTGTACTCGAACGTTGACGAAGCCGCGCCACGCTGGCTCAATAAGAAAAAGAAGACACCCGGCTGGATTACAATAACACAATACGACACCAGGGGTTCAGTTCTCAAGACCTCCGGAGGAGGTTATATTAAGGCGGAAGGTTAGATTACAACTACAAGAGGGACAGCATAGAAAGACAAGCACTTAGACACAATCTTATATTATTCCCAACAGACGACAGATAAACGGGACAAAGCTGACTCACACGGGGATTGATGGAAAGGACAGGCGGGTAGCGATGGCTCCAGGTGCACCTGGGCTCAAAGGTCAGAATCGACTCGGTCCGGTCCAGAGATGCGGGGAGGTCGCAGCGCTCGGATGGCGTCTTGTCTGCTCAAGCTGGGGGCGCATCTCACTCAGCGCTCGCAGGTGGCTTTCCTTCTCCAAGCTGGGTGCGCATCTGACTCAGCGCTCGCAGGTGGCTTTCCTTCTCCAAGCTGGGTGCGCATCTGACTCAGCGCTCGCAGGTGGCTTTCCTTCTCCAAGCTGGGTGCGCATCTCACGTCACATCCGGCGCGGGGCCGCGTATATCCGGCGGGGAGTGACACGCCCTCGGCTCGTTAGCTCCGCCTCGTGGAATCGGCACGTTGCTTCTCATTGGGTGCGTGCGGGGGGTTTACCAGGCTCCGCCCTTGACGAGGAGCTGACAAGGAGCCCCTTCGTGGTAACCCCGTGGAGCGCATGGTCTATGGCGCTAATCGAGCCGGTGTGAGGACGCATCCTCCCCCGCTCCGCCGCCATCTCCTCTGTTGTTGTTGTAATTGTTGGGGAAGAAGATGGAAGGAGGTATGGGAAAGGTCCTAAACTCACTACTGATGCCATATAATCACATTCTGGTGCAACGAAGAGTCATAATTAATGGAGACGAGGCCTTAACTGACATAGAATAAGAATAACTAGGAAGATGTCCGAAAGTTGTCTACGTGTGGTGCGGTGGACCTGGGCACGACATTTAATGGGGGAATAAGGGGAAGGTCGGCTCTACTGATTGTTATTTACATGCAATGGGACTAGGGAATGGGGGATTGGGGAAAGTTGGGGAGTATTGGAGAAAATAGGGGAATATTTACAAGCGGATATGGAGGCCAAATTCCATATTCGCAACAATATATATATGTGTGTATATATATATGTATATATATTTATATGTATATATGTATGTATATATATATATATACAGTGAAACCTTGACTTACGAGTTTAATTCGTTCTGTGACCGAGCTCGTAACTCAATTTGCTCGTTTCTCAAATTAAATTTCCCCATTAAAATGCATTGAAATGCTATTAATGCGTTCCAGCCCGCCAAAAACCACACCCGCCAAAAACCACATTTTTTTTTTTTAATATACAGTATATATAAAAATATCTCGCGCTTTATATTTCACCTGTATGCAGCATACAAGTTGGCAGGATGGCCTGGACTGGAGGTACGCACACTTGACTCTAAACTGTCCAGCCTGGGTTTGAATCCCGACCCAGCTATAACCTGTCATGTCGGTGTTTCACAGGCAGGGTGATTCATCAATGTGTGTACCGCTAAACTGGGCGCCCCGTTTGCGTCCCATTAGTTGTTGGATGTTAAGGATCTCACCGTGTTTTCCACAAAGAGAAGGCGAGCTATCGCCGGCACTCTGAACAAGTTGTGGCCTGGCATGCTCTTCTCCTCTGCCGTTATATACGTCCTCCTCAGCATCCTGCGAGCTACTTCTCCGTCAACCACACAAACAACAACTTCTCCATCTCTTCATGGATAGAGGTCCGGAGTTTTGAAATAATCATAACGCCCTTGGCTGGCGTTATAGCCTTTATCGACTCCTTCTGCTTCAAAATCGTACATATCGTAGAAGTACTACGATCGTACTGCCTCGCCAAGTCGACAACACGCACACCTCGCTCATGTTTTTTCGACGATTGCGTGTTTTATATCCAAGCACATCATCCTCTTCTTCTTCTCAGTACTGCCCTTGGCACTCAATTTCTTAGGACCCATGGTTAAAACTAAGAAATTTTCCAAAATAACCAAAATGCGAAAACAAAGCAGCAGCGATATACGGCAGAGATGCTTGCACGGCAAGATAACCACGTGACCGGAACCCACCTGGTGGCGGGTGGCGTAAGCTCGTAACTCAGATCTCGGCTCGCATCTCAAAGCAAAAAAACCGCCCGAGCGACCGCTCGTATCTCGGAAAACTCGTAAGTTGGTGCACTCGTAAGTCAAGGTTTCACTGTATATATATATATATATATATATATATATATATATATATATATATATATATATATATATATATATATATATATATTTATATATATTTATATATATTTATATATATATATTTTTAGATATTTATATATTTATATATATATATTTATATATATATATATATATATATATATATATATATATATATATATATCTATGTATGTATGTCTGGATATGTATGTCTGTATATGTATGTCTGTATATATATGTATGTATATGTATGTCTGTATATATATGTATGTAATATATATATATATATATATATATATATATATATATAGTGTTGCGGTTTTGAGAACCCCTCACTTGTAAATACTTGTAAATAATAACTCTTGTATACACAAAGAATTAAGTTAAGCACCCCCCCCCCCCCCCCCGTTTTTTTACAACCTCGCACATTACAAGTTTGTTGTCAAAACAGTGTAATATACCCATGACATTGCTATATTTTCTGGAGAAGTGATATTATGGTCACATAAAAACATAACAATCATGCCGTTTTCAATATTTTATTCTGAATAATTTAAGGTGAAAATTTTTTGGGAATTTTAGGCATATTTGCACCTCAATTTAAGTATGGAGCTATAGGTCCATCACGGACAGTGTGGATGACGTTTATGTTTTCTAACGTACAGTCATTGTTCTGAGAAGACCTCTAGCGATCTTTGCGTCAATAACGTGTGTAGGACCCACGTGATCGGATCACTGACTCAACCCTACGTCTCATAGACCCTGTGTATCTGCATTTCATCAATGGATAATTGCTAATGTCATACCAATCATTATTTGATCTCACATACCTTAGAATATATGCCAATGTATACATATACACAAAGAATATATATTAGGGGGTGCTTACCTTAATTCGTTGTGTAGGGGTGCTTAACTTAATTCTTTGTGTATATATATCCCATCATTTAATAAGGTTGCACCCATAGTTAGGCCATATGCAACTCGTCGGACACCATAGGACTGTCAGTTATTTCCTTAGTATGTGTTTCAGATAAGGCTGTGTTCCCAATAGTTGCATCTGCGTTGCATTAATTAAATAAGATAGGCCCCATTCCGTCCATTTTGCCCGTCTGTCTCTCCAATTTGTATTACGCGCCTCTGCCAGCCGCAGCTGCCTCAGCGTTCGCTCCAAACGCCATTACGCACGCGGTCAAGCTTGGAGAAGAAGGGGGCGGAGCGCCAAGAACGAGGCGTGGCCCTGTCAATGTTCCGTCAAGGGGCGGAGCCGGTGAGCCCTCGCTATCCAATCAGGGCTAAGGTGAGCTCACTGGTGGGCGTGTCTCTATGAAGCGCGCATTGATTTCAAAGCGCATTCTATAAGCACAAGCACGAGCACTGCTTTCAGAACTGCGCAGGGGGCCGTTGCTATTGAGAGAACAGCACGGAGACGGCGGATGATAAGAACACTGCGCAGAGGATCGCTTGGAACCATCGTTTGATACGAACATTGAGAGAGAGAGAGAGAGAGGAGAAGAGAAGAGGAGAGAGAGGAGGAGAGAGAGAGAAGAGAGAAGAGAGACTGCGGACTGCGCGAGGATACCCTCTGATACGGAGAGAGAGAGAGAGAGAGAGAGAGAGAGAGAGAGAGAGAGACAGAGAGAGACAGAGAGAGACAGAGAGAGACAGAGAGAGACAGAGAGAGACAGAGAGAGACAGAGAGAGACAGAGAGAGACAGACAGAGAGAGACAGAGAGAGACAGAGAGAGACAGAGAGAGACAGAGAGAGACAGACAGAGACAGACAGAGAGAGACAGAGAGAGACAGAGACACTTTAGTCCTTTTATTACAAAAATATAAAAGTAACAATATACAAGTTTTGCAATAAAATCAATAATGCCAACAAAAAGAAAAAAAGAAAAGGAAGAAGCACACAATGATCATCAAATAAAAAACAATCAGTATTCACAACAGTATTCTAAATTCATTTTCTTTAACTTCACAAAACCCACCAAGTATCAACAAAGTTATGAAAATTTCCGGACTCGTTGGACAGGGTAAATTCCAGTTTCAATCTTGCTGAGATTAATGCATTCAAACATGACATGATATTGCAGTGCTCTATCGGTTTGCCAGATAGTTTGTCTTTTCTTGTTAAATAAACAGCAAGCTTCGCAGTTGCTATTAGGAAACTAAACAGTTTAGATGCAGGATTCTGTTTAGGGGCAAAACCAAAGACGAAACTTCTCAAAGAAAAGGTAACATGCATTTCATGTGCAATGTAATTCAACCAATGAAACAAAGGAAATAATCGGATACAGTCTATGAATGCGTGAAACAAGTCCTCATTGACTGTACAGAAGGGACAACAAACAGATACAGGAGAAAAATGTCTAATAAACGTGTTAGAGGGAACAATCCAGTGGGCCAAACGCCACTGGAGATCACCTGTTCTTTTGGATGTGGGCTCACTGTACATGGCTTCCCAGATAGGTTCGGAGGGGGGTCCTCCGGGTAACAATCCTTTCCATCGGGTAACTCCATTTAGCGACGGGTTCCCATTTAACAGCTTGAGGCACATCTTGTAGATGCCCTTGCTGTCCATTGTCTGGAAAAGCTTTGACCCATCGCTAACAGGGGGCAAATCGTTTTGAATGGGTTCAACAATTAATTTAGGCACTGTCGGCTCATTTAGATCTTCTTCTGTACCTCGAGTCCAAGTTAGGCCAAGTTGCCGTCCCAACTGAATCATTTTCCTCAAAATTTTTGCAATCATCCTATGGGACCAAATCCCTGTCAGGTCGGCGATTTCACTTACGGATTTCCAACCATACCCTGAGTCATGTCGGAGATGCCGCACCTTCACAATACCAGCTGCTATAAAGTGTTGGCAAAAATCTCGACTCTTTGGAATGTCGGGAAAGAGAGGGTTATAGAACAAAGGCTCGTGTGCCAGCATTTTCGTTACATATGTGTCCGCCTGACGACTCACAGAAAGGCTCTGCCAGGCATTTAAGAGGCTTTGGTAAAAAGCAGGGAGAACCGATATGTCGACATGCTGGAGGTTCATTTGAAAGAGTTCAAACCCGTACCCGAGCCTACCCGCTCGCTGCAGTACAAGGCGTGCAGGGAGCCGGCCTGGCAGATGTTCCATGTAGAGGAGACGTTGAATGGACCGCAGCCGGAAGGCCATTAGGCGGGCTTTGATGTCGACGAGGTTGTGGCCACCCTCAGCCGAGGGGCGACATATCACATCGGGTCGTAGCCAGTGGTAGCCTCCCCAGAAGAAGTCCACCAGTTTGCCCTGGAGTGCTTTGAGTAGGGCCTCCGGCGGTTGCAGGCAGATGAACCTATGCCACAACATTGTGGCAACTAAGTTGTTGATCACTAGCACACGGCCCTTGAAGGACAAATGAGGTAAAACCCTTTTCCATCGGTTCAATCTTTCTCCCACTTGCTCAATTACTCCGTCCCAATTTCTTTGAGCATACTGTGGGGAACCAAGGAATATGCCCAAGTACTTAATTCCCTCACTTCCCCACAGCAACCCTGCGGGGAGGGATGGGGGCGGCTGTGATACAGGCTGAAGAAGGTTGCGATAAAGGGAGGGTATCCATAACGTCTTGCTCTTGTTCCAATTGATTTTTAAAGAGGAGGCAGCGTGAAACTTTGACAGGCACTCAACAACGATATCAATATCATCCTTATCTTTTACAAAGATGCAGACGTCATCCGCATAAGCACATAGGGTTAGCGGTGCACTCATGGGAGTGAGTGCTATTCCAGAAATCTTCTTTCTCAGTAGATTGAGAAGAGGCTCTAAGGAAAGAGCAAACAATAAACCAGAGACTGGGCACCCTTGCCGGACCCCTCTCCGAACCTTGATGGGGGGGGGCCAGCACATTATTAATCTTAATTAAACTAAATACATCCGTGTATAGCAAGGAAATGTAGGAACGAAAGTTTGCTCCGAGGCCGCATGCCTGTAACACATGATGCATAAACTTATGGTCGATACTGTCAAATGCCTTTTCAAGATCAAGCGACATCATTCCAAAGTCCTCTTTAACACGGTTACCATCAATGAGATCTCTGATTAAAGAAATATTATCATGGATGGATCTTCCAGGAACACAGTAACTCTGTTCTGGCAGTACTAGATCACCAATAACCTTTTTTAGTCGATTAGCCAGTACTTTTGAAAAAAGCTTGTAGTCCGTGCACAGCAGGGAGATCGGTCGCCAGTTCACCAAAAGTCGGGGATCTTCAGTTTTCGGGAGCAAGCACACTACGGCTCTTCTTAGACTCAGCGGCATTATACCAGTCTGTATAGAAGTGTCCAAAACATTCAGCAACTCAGGGCCTAAAAGGTCCCAAAATGTCAGAAAGAATTCGGGAGGTAGACCGTCAATACCCGGAGCTTTCCCTGAATCCATGGCAGCAAGAGCACAGGTTAGCTCAAGGAGGGTGATTGGTAGGTCAAGCTCCAACCGTTGAGCCTCAGTTAGGGAGGGGAGGTGAGAGGTTAAATCCATCATTGTATCATTACAAACAGTCTGCTCCTCAAAAAGTTTTGTAAAGAATTCAATAATGTTTATTCTAACATCATCCTCGTTGACAACAACGTTGCCTCTTGAGTCCAAAACAGAAGAGATTAGCCGTGATGGCTTGCTTAAGGATTCTAAATGAAAGAAAGACTTGTTTGGGGTGTCTGATAACTTTACATTCTGTATTCTAAGTCTAATTAATGTTCCGGCTGCTTTCTCTTGAACTAACTCCCTTAAAAGAGCTTTCTTTACAAGCAATAACCGGTAATTGGCGTCATTGTTTTCATGAGCCAATTTATTCTCCAAATGTAGAATATCCAATTCCAACCGGGCCATTGTAATGTGCTTGTCGTTTGTGCTGTGTGATTGGAAACATTGACAAAACACCCGAATTTGAGATTTCATGTTATCCCACCATATGCTGGATGAAGAAAAGGAAGATTTCTTTGCTACTAGACTTGCCCAGAAAACACGAAAGGCTTCCTTAAACATACCATCTTCTAGAAGTCTAACATTAAACTTCCAATAAGCGCTCCTACTTGCGGGTTGAGGAAAGGAAAGGTTTAGGGTTACCATATGATGGTCTGAAAACACGGAAGGAAAAATATTTGAAGAAACCGCAGTATTTTTAAAGGGTACGTTGATGTACCATCTGTCAAGCCTTGCCAAGGATACTCGACTATTGGCGCATCGACACCAGGTGTACTGGGATGTGCTTGGGTGGTGCAACCGCCAAACATCAACGAGGCCCATTGTGCTAAAAAAATTGGATAAGTGTACATGGGACTCAGGATGGGGTTCGGCAGAATTTCTGTCAACCGATGGGTCGAAGGTGCAATTGAAATCACCTCCGACACACACACAATGATCAAAATCAACTGATCTTAAGTGATTTATCATTGCGGTGAAGAAGGACTTACGCTCTACGCTATCACTTGGCGCATACACATTAAAAATGGTGTAATGGAAGTTATGGCTTACTAGTTTGAGAGAGCTAAGCCGACCATTTATTACCTCCTGAAAATGGCATGACTCACACACGAGGCCTGGCTTCAGCAAGAAGCCGATTCCAGCAGATGAAGCTGATAAATTGCTGAAATAGCATTGGCTCTTAAAAAGTTGATGCCAGTCATGTTCCACATTAGGTGTGATGTGAGTTTCTTGAAGTAAGATCACATCCACCTTTTTCCGTTGAAATATGTTTTTTACTTGAACCTGGCGGAGGTGTCTAGCACCACCACCGTTAATATTTAAGGTTGCGAGTTTTATAGTTTTCATCCTGTATTGCTGAAATCAGCCTGTGGCTGGGAACACTCTACACCTGCACGTGTGATGAATTTTCTTAACCTGTGGTATTGTGACTTATTCAGGTCAAATTGTTCAGGCGTTTTAATTATGGATTTTGCAGTGTGGATGAATGCAGCCAAATCGTCAAAATGGTCTTTAATGACTATGTTACGCTGTCTGTATGTTTCGGCTAGAAACGACACGATGTGTTGGGGGGGTATCTGTGACTGAGATGCTGATGACTGTGACAGCTCAGTCACTTCCACCTCGTCCTCAGACTCTGACAGGTCTGATAATGTCCCACCTGGATCTTGGGCTTTACTTGCAGCTCTCGCACGCTCCTCTGGATGCATCTCCTGAGATTTCGTTGGGTACTCTGGTACACACTCACGAGCAGACTGGTGCTTACTTTCTTTATGTGTGTTTTGGCAAATGGCTGCAGATCTCTGCGTAGCCGGGGTTACGATTTCTGTTTGTGAGACAGAGCAATTTGTTTGGTCACCAGTCCGCTCAGCTACTGGAGGGGGGACCGGTGGTGCTTCGCGTTCAGGCTCAAAAATGGCCGCATTGTTCGGATCAATGTCGGCTTTATTCTCAGAGCTTGGGAAATCAGTAACATCTTCTTTGCCACTTTGGCGTTCGATATTTTCGTTTGCTGTAAACGTTTTGCCCTCTTTTGCAGAGACAGTGTCTCTGCCCAAGACAGCCTTCTTTATCGCACCATCGGGGCTATTTGTTAGTGGTGCTTTCCGTTTTTTGGTCAGTATGACAAGTTCTTCATTCATGGGTTCGTCAGCAGTACTAGCATCACCAAGTGCCATCTCACTGGGTTTGGGTAGCACCGGGGCGTCGGGAAGCACGGTCGGGGCGTCGGGAAGCACAGTCGTGGCGTCGGGAAGCACAGTCGGGGCTTCGGGAAGCACGGTTGGGGCTTCGGGTAGCACGGTTGGGGCTTCAGGTAGCACGGTTGGGGCTTCGGGAAGCGTAGTCGGGACCTCGGGAAGCACAGTTGGGACATCAGGAAGCACCGTCGGGGCGTCGGGAAGCACGGTCGGGGCTTCAGGTAGCACGGTTTGAGCGCCAGGAAGCACGGTTTGAGCGTCGGGGAGCACGGTTTGAGCGTCGGGGAGCACGGTCGAGGCGTGAGGAAGCACGGTCGAGGCGTGGGGAAGCACGGTCGAGGCGTGAGGAAGCACGGTCGAGGCGTGAGGAAGCACGGTCGAGGCATGAGGAAGCACGGTCGGGGCGTTTTCTTTTTTACAGCCCACATTGGTGTGTCCCAATTTGCCGCACTTCGTACAAGATGCTTTGGGACAAAACCTTTTAACGTGTCCGAAGGCTCCACAAAGGAAGCACGTTAAGGTGCCTGACGAAGCGTACATTTGATATTGACGATCATTTACCGAAATTTTAAACGAGATGTTTAGTCCTGTATCGTCGCCGCGATCAGGAAGCACCATGAATACTTGTCTCCGGAAACTCATAACATGTTTCATTCGTTCATCCCGACATCCCAGGGGAATCATCGAGATTCGGGAAACAACAGTTCCATACCGGGTCAGAACAGCCATTAATTTATCATCTGTGATAAACGGAGCGACATTTGAAATAATAACTTTAATCGCCGGTGTGTCCATCGGGGAAACCATGACGAACTGCCCACCTTTCAATGACAGACCGGTACTAACAACATCATGCACGAACTTCTCGTCCGACACGAAAACAACAAACTTTTGGTTCATCCGCGACGCGGCGCGGACATTTTCATCGCCGATAACATTCCCTACAGCTAGGATAATGTCCTCGGTAGGAACACCTTCGGGAGGGACACACACGAAAGCATGCTTCCTTGTTAGGGTTTCAAACCCTTCCTGCCGTGCACGAACACTCGCCATAACGGCGATGTCTCACCTTTCCACCTTGACCAGGCGGAAAGGACACAAAATAAATAAAGTCGAAATGAAATAATGAATAATAAAGTTCACACGACGCGAGTAAGGTAAACAGCACCGACGGAGCAGGTAGACTGAACCGAACGGGTCTGCTCTCACCTTTGGGCTCTTCTCTCACTCTCTCTGTCTCAAGGGAGGGAAAGGGGCACAGGTGGTAAAGAGGGACACGACAAAGGCGCGATGGGAAAGGAAGGAATGGGGGGGGGGGACGGGACAACACAACACAAGCACGGAGCTACAGCACACGAACACCAGTGCACGCCATCTTGCCACGCCCAACACACGAAAGGCCAGCAGGGGGCGCGAGAGAGAGAGAGAGAGAGAGAGAGAGAGAGAGAGAGAGAGAGAGAGAGAGAGAGAGAGAGAGAGAGAGAGAGAGAGAGTGAGAGAGTGTGAGAGAGTGTGAGAGAGTGTGAGAGAGTGTGAGAGAGAGTGTGTGAGAGTGTGAGAATTGGCACACATATTACGTATGCCGCATCCCAGTCCCCCGATATATCTATAAGGTCCGGTTGCGCGCCAACGACATGCAAAGCTGCCTGCCATTCTTCGCCGCGGACCCGGAGCCTGGAACCATCTGCTTGGACCTTCTCCTCCTACCACTACCATCCCGTGTGAGTGTCTGTTTAGATAAGCGTGCCCTGTGTCCTTTTGCTCTTGTATATTCCTTTCGTTTCCTCTTTGGGTTTTTGTATATAATTAATAAACTCACTCTTTGTTCTTCTTATTCGATCGTTTGCGTCCTTTCTTTCAATTGAGTACCTGTGGCACGATAGGAACCGCTTTAATCGGGTTTAGTCTATGGTTAACGGCCCGAGCCGCGGCTCGCTTCGCTCGGCGTATCCATTACCGCTGCGGCTCGGGTGGGAGTTATCTCCTCGCTTACGGCCGGTGGTAGTACTATGGTAATAAGACTAATTTGGCTTACAACCCTACTTACCACCGACCGGAAGTGACGTCATAATTTCCAGGATTGGGGGACAGCCAGCTTAAAAGACAAGGGGATTACGCCCCCCCCCCCTTGATAAGGGGAGAGCCGAGCCCCGAATCAGCAACAATTGGTGTCTGGGAGTGGGATTTGAAGCCTGAACCAAATTTTTATATTAGCTGGAAAAATTTGGTCAAAATTATGAGCGGCCAAAATTTTTATTTAACATCCAAATTATAGTCGTGCCATGGATACCCAAGGCGATCGGATTCCGGTGGGGGGAAATGAGGAGTTAGAGTCAACCCAGGACCCCAGGGAAGAGGTGGGAGTAATGGAGGAGGAGATTGAAGAAGGTGCTGTAGCGGGGGTTGCAGATGCACAAAATGGCGGCGCCTCGCACATGGCCGTGGCAGCTGAGCCCGCGGTGCCAACGGACTGGGGCCTATTTATGGTACACATGAGGGCCTTTATGGTCAAGTCCGGTGAAGACATGAAAATAGAGGGGGACAAATCAAGGGCGCAAATGAGAGAAATGAGAGACGGGTTAAGTAATTTGGAAAACAGAATGGGGGAGCAATTAGGATGCCAAATTGGGGGGTTGAGGAATGATTTGGGAGGTCAAATTGAGGGGTTAGACAGCAAATTTGGGGGGTTAGACAGCAAATTGGGGGGATTAGAGCACAAATTGGGGGGCCAATTAGAGGACGTGGATGACCAAATGAAAGAAATTAACGAGGGGTTAGCGAGGGACAAAGCCACGTATGAGGCAAAAGAATTTGAGAGGGAGAGAGAGACCGCGAGTTGGGCGGGAAGAGCACACGGTTACGCGACGAGGTAACGCGGCTGGAGGAGCGCGAGGGATGCGAGTTGGAGCAAAGCGAAGATACGTGGACGAGTATAGAGATTGCGACCCGGGGTATGGGAAAGCCGGCGACCGCCGAAGTAGGGAAAATTTTATTAGCGCCAGCGGTCGTCGAAAATAAAGAAATCGAACCAATAGTGGAAATTGGGGCGGAAGAGACGGACTTAGAAAAGCACTCACGGGAGGAAGAAATGGAATGCACGCAAAGTCTGTATTCGCATTGTGATGCCGTGCTTAACCCCAATGAAAGTTTGCAGGTGTTGGAGCGAAGAAGAGGAAGCGCCAAGGTAAGCCGGGTGATATATGGTGCCAAAAGATTTTGTGGGAAGGTGTTTAGCACAAAAGGAATTTTCGCGAGCTTGGGATCCCAGCGTACCCCGGGCGTTTGTGGGAGGTCTGTGGTGCACTGTGTGAGTAGAAATGGCGCGCGTGTGCGAACGGCACCAGAGCGCGAGTGTGTTACCGAGTGCGAGCGTGAATGCACATCGTATGAGGCAAAAGTGAATGCACATCGGAGCGTGATAGTGAGGGTGAGTGACACGGAGTCTGAGTTGGTTGTGGAGCGTGTGCGAGAATGCACACCTGAGTTGGTTGTGGAGCGTGTGATTGGGTGTGTGATAGGGGATTGCACACCCGTGGATAGGTGTGCGCTGAGTGGGTGGATGCAGGAGTGCACCACCATGAGTGGTACGGAGTACGTACCGAGGGTGAGTGCACACGAGGAGTGCGGGGAAGAAAGGTGTGTTATGGAGTGTGCGAGCAGCGAGTGGTGTGCACCTGAGTGTGGAGCGGAAGAGAAGGCAAGAGAAAGTGCAATAACGGAGTGGATGGAGACACCTGGATGTGTGAGTATGGGAAGAGTCGCGTGTGGATGTGAGCATGCGAGTCGGGCATCGACGTTAACTGGGTTAGCGGTTAGGCCGACGTTTAGCCGACGCGAGCTCTCGGGGCGTGGTGCGCTTTGTGTGCTGCGGGGGCCGGCCGGGATCGTGGCCGCGTCGCTCCTGCACGGAGCGCCGTGCATGATTCGGGCCGGGGCCCGCCCTGTATGATCGGTGCCGCGTCGTTCAGGCGATCGGCGCGATTTCGGGGGGAAAGGCCAGGTCGGACCTGCGCCCCCTTGCGGGGGCGGTGTTCCGACCAGGTGAGGTTGGGTCATCGGGCCGGAGACCGCAAGGCTCCTCGCCGGGATGGACCGTGGAATCTCGGTCCGACAAAACCTCCTCCCCAGAGTCGTAAATGCCCGACGGACCCAACCAACAGTAGACCAACCATCCGCACAGACAGCTGGCTTTTCCAAGTCGAGCTCTGGAAATGGATTTCCCGCACCGAGGCTCGTAGTGTAGTGGACTGATGGTAGTAGTGATAGTGATGGATGGTAGTTTTACCATTCACTACCACTTTGGGCAGAGGAGCTGTAGTTTTATGGGGTTTTTGGCAGTACAAACTATCCCGGGAGGGTTAGGGTAAATGGTTAGGGAACTAGAGATGACCATAGGTGACCGAGAATTAAGTAGTGACATTGTACCTGTAGTGGGGACGTTGAGTAGATTAGATGGTTGATAACGACGTGGGATGTGCAGTAGTATAAGGGATGACTGGGAAGCACTAATCGTAGAAGGGCAATAGTTAGCCAGATGATGCTGTGTGCATGAGAATTTTTTGGGGTTGAGGTGTGTGAGCACAAAAGGTGTGCAAGAAAAGAGGTGTGTGGAATGAATGGTGTGGAGTGAGTATTGTGGAATATGTGGAGTGGAGTGTATGGTTTGAAGGAGTGGATGGGGGAAGGATGGACCCCTTCACGAGTACCCGGGGAGGGTAGTTTAAAAGTAGGTAGAGGGAGTAGGTAAATTGTGGTTGGATATTGACATCTGTGGTGCGAAAGTAGCAGAGTACTGCTTGATGGGTGCATTAGTGGAGTGAAATGGCTGGGCGTGTGGCCTGTTAGTGAGAATGGTTGGTTGGGCACTCCGCCACTGTTAGTCTGTCGGCCAGGTGAGGCTGCAGGTAGGCTCTGGGAGCCAGTTAGTGTTCAATGGGGCCCGAGTATCCGGAGGACGGACCCGGGTAGCCCAGTGCCAGAGAGGGCACCGAGGGGGTAAGCGCCAGGGAGGGCCTTCCCCAGGTAGGTAAGGATGAGGAGCAGGTAAGCTCGGGTGGCGACGTACAGTGGCGGAGGTGTGCAGGTGAGCGGACCTGCTGGTGAGCCACACGACCCAGCCCCGAAATTGTGCGAGGGCACAGGGGGAAAGAATCTGGGGAGTGAGACCCCAAATTTGTTGAGCGCCACAGAATGTTCAATGGGAATTGGTTTTTAGAACCGCATAGAGTAAAGTGGCCAATGGTTTTGCAGGGAAAGACCCCGGGTAGAGTAAACAGAGTTAGTCATTTAGGAGATAGCTAGGATGAAAGTCTCTTCGCACCATCCGCATCCACTTACCGAGGTGATAGACTCCACACCATATTTTGGCAGACATTTGGGAATGAAAGACGCATCTCGACGTGGGGGTGACATTGTTTGTTATTCCATCTCTTCCTCCTTAGGAGGGATTGATGACGAATTTGGATTAGAGGGAATGGGAAGGACAAGACGGGTAGAGACGGAATTTGTAAATGTGTAGACTGTGTAAATACGGGGTAGGGGCAAGGGTAGGTTAGGTAACGGGGGGGGGGGACGTACGCTAGGGACGGGCTTTCTCCGCTCGCTCTCCAGCGTCCTTCACCTTGCATTGCCTTGTTTTTAACGTGTACTCTTGCGGCCTTGCCCCGCTGCTTTGCCTGTCCTCCTTCCCCCACTCATGGACTTGTTTCTTTTGGGCCCGGGGGGAGTGCGCAGGTGACTGCAGTTGTGTGCCCGCACCTCCGCTGTCTCCGGCCTGCACTGGTACACCACTTATGGACCACACGTTCTGTGGCCTAGCACCACCTTATGGACCCCATGTTCTGGGGCCTGGCACCTCTGCTGGGGACCGGTCATTGCTGCCAGCAGCATCTTGGTTGAGGACCATGGTTTTAAGTGGCACCTATGCCATGCAGGTGGACCACTGGAGTTCGGCCTGCTGGCCATAAATAAAGAGCGGACACGATCGGTGCAATCCGTTTTATTAAATAGGCAGCAATTGAGAAGAGCAAGACGACCAGACCAGCGGCCCAGCGGAGAAGACATCACAAGACACCATTTATTAGTTTTTCTTTGAAATGTGTTTTGTGCTTTTCTTGATGGTGCTTTGCTGGGTATTTTTATTATTGGTGCATATTGGTGCATGTGGTATGGTGTATCAGTGCAGTGCGGTGTGGTATTTTTCCTCTTATCAAAAGTTCTGCTTTTGTTTCCCACAAAAGACAGGTCCTGGGTTGCAGTGTTGTAAATAATCAAAATAGTAGTGTTTTTGTAAATAATGCTCCCCACCCGCTTAATGTGTAGTTATGAAAATAATTCTGCAATTCGGTTAGTCTGTGGGCATGAGTCTGTTAGGTATAATGCAACGCAGCAGGCGGGACATACTTAGTGTTAAAACTGTCGCACTCAGGGTGAGGTTGAAAGTAGAGGGTTACCACACCTAAGTGACACATTAAATTAAAGTTGTTTCAGCCGGGAGGGGCCTGGAGGAAAGGAGGGTGCAGTGTTGCGGTTTTGAGGACCCCTCACTTGTAAATACTTGTAAATAATAACTCTTGTAAATATCCCATCATTTAATAAGGTTGCACCCAAAGTTAGGCCATATGCAACACGTAGAACACCATAGGACTGTCAGTTATTTCCTTAGTATGTGTTTCAGATATGGCTGTGTTCCCAATAGTTGCATCTGCGTTGCATTAATTAAATAAGATAGGCCCCATTCCGTCCATTTTGCCAGTCTCTCTCTCCAAATTGTATTACGCGCCTCTGCCAGCCTCAGCGTTCGCTCCAAACGCCATTACGCACGCGGTCAAGCTTGGAGAAGAAGGGGGCGGAGCGCCAAGAACGAGGCGTGGCCCTGTCAACGTTCCGTCAAGGGGCGGAGCCGGTGAGCCCTCGCTTATCCAATCACGGCTGAGGTGAGCTCACTGGTGGGCATGTCTCTATGAAGCGCGCATTGATTTCAAAGCGCGTTATATAAGCGCAAGCGCGACGACTGCTTTCAGAACTGCGCAGGGGACCGTTGCCATTGAGAGAACAGCGCGAAGACGGCGGATGATGAGAACACTGCGCAGAGGATCGCTTGGAACCATCGTTTGATACAAACATTGAGAGAGAGGAGAAGAGGAGAGAGGAGGAGAGAGAGAGACTGCGGACTGCGTGAGGATACCCTCTGATACGAACATTGAGAGAGAGAGAGTTGGCACACATATTACGTACGCCGCATCCCAGTCCCCCGATATATCTATAAGGTCCGGTCGCGCGCCAACGACACGCAAAGCTACCTGCCATTCTTCGCCGCGGACCCGGAGCCTGGAACCATCTGCTTGGACCTTCTCCTCCTACCACTACCATCCTGTGAGAATCTGTCTGTTTGTCCTGGGGTTGTAAGTAAGACTGTTTAGATAAGCTTGCCCTGTGTCCTTTTGCTCTTGTATATTCCTTTCGTTTCCTCTTTGGGTTTTTGTATATAATTAATAAACCCACTCTTTGTTCTTCTTATTTTCTGGGTTTTCTCTTATTCGATCGTTTGCATCCTTTCTTTCAATTGAGTACCTGTGGCATGATAGGAACCGCTTTAATCGGGTTTAGTCTATGGTTAACGGCCCGAGTCGCGGCTCGCTTCGCTCGGCGTATCCATTACCGCTGTGGCTCGGGTGGGAGTTATCTCCTCGCTTACGGCCGGTGGTAGTACTTAGGTAATAAGACTAATTGGGCTTACAACCCGACTTACCACCGACCGTAAGTGACGTCATAATTTCCAGGATTGGGGGACGGCCAGCTTAAAAGACAAGGGGATTAACCCCCCCTTGATAAGGGGAGAGCCGACCCCAGAATTCGCAACAATATATATATATATATATATATATATATATATATATATATATATATATATATATATATATATATATATATATATATATATATATATATGTAATGTTATATCCACAGCTGCTGCTCACTTGTACTACCAGGAAATTGTAAGAACTTGACACCTCTTATCCATGGATATTTCTATGGTTCTGATTTGCATTCAGGAACAGAACAATTATGGTTAACCATCTTGGAATTGACACTCTTTCTAAACGCTGCAAACTATGTTTATAAGACTATTTGAATCACAGATTTCACGTTAACATCAGGAGGTTAAAAGTGCCCGTCGAGCAGAACTGTGTCAATGAAAATGCACACACCGCATCACATGCACACAAGGCCTGGTCAGCATTTGTATGACATTTTGAAAGTCTTGTGTTTGTTGACAAATATTTTCTGCCTCCTGATACCAATTTCTTTATTATTTATTTATTTCCCCCCCATTATTTATTTATTTTCCCTCCTGATACCAAACATTCTTGCTGATTTCTGTTCAACTTCGGTGTCCTTGGTTTTTGAGGCATCTCAATTTTCCAGAAATAAAAAAAACCCATCAAGCGTCATCCTAGCTAACAATACCCACAACCAACCCACACCCCCTTCTTTCCCCTCCCCTCCACCATCCCCTCACAATCCCCCTTCAACCGTCACCCTAGCTAACAATACACATGACCACCCCACATCCCTTAACCCACTCCACGATCCCCTCAGAATCCCCCTGTCAACCGTCACCATAGCTAACAATACTCTTTTAGCTCTTTTTAGCTCTTTCACGAGCCTCGATTCAGTATACAAAAAAAAAAAAAAAATACCCTAACAACTCCACTCCACCTTCCCCCCAAAATCACCCCTCAACCGTCACCTCAGCTAACAATACCCATGAACACTTTATCCTCCCCTACTCCATTAGCCACAGCCATCGCCCTAGCAAACAATACCCATGACCACCCCCTCACCCCACTCCACAACCCCTCACATTCTCCCATCAACCATCACCCTAGCTAACAATACCCATTACAACCCCACACTCCTTACCCCACTCCTTACCCCACCCTCACAATCCCCTGTCAACCGTCACCATAGCTAACAATACCCATGACTGCCCTACACCACACTCCACCACTCCTCACAATCCCCTATCAACCGTCACCCTAGCTAACAATACCCAACGACCACTCCACACACCTCCCCCCCCCCCCCTCCTTTCATCATCCCCGATCAGTATAGGAATCCGAGCTCGCAATGCGCCGTTGTCGCCAGCAGGATCACGGCGAGTTCACAATGTGACGTCACTGGCAATCACGAAAATCGACAGTCGAGGGGTTTTTTCGGCACTTTGTGATTGGCAAATAAAAAAAAATTCCCTTCAAATTAGACCATGATTCTTGATTGATAAGATTTTTCAGAAAGAAAAATTGCATTTGGGTTCCCTTTTAAAGGTCTTTTAGGTCTTCAGGGTCTTTTGGTTCTCTTGGATCTTTGAGGTCTAGGGTCTTTGGGGTTGTTAAGGGTCTTTGGAATATTTTCAGTCTTTGGGGTCTTTTAGATCTTCTGGGTCTTCAGGGCATTTTGGGTCTTTGGGGTATTTGGGGTCTTTGTGATCCATTGGGTCTTTTAGGTCTTTGGGGTCTTTTAGGTCTTCAGGGTCTTTTGGATCTTTGGGGTATTTAGGGTCTTTGGGGTCCATTGGGTCTTTTCAGTCTTTTAGGTATTCGGGGTCTTTTAGGTCTTTGTTTTTTTTTTTAGGTCTTTGGGTATATTTGTTCTTAAGGGTTTTCGGGGTGTTTTGGGTCTTCGGGGTTGTTAAGGGTCTTTGGAATATTTTCAGTCTTTGGGGTCTTTTAGGTCTTCAGGGCATTTTGGGTCTTTGGGGTATTCGGGGTCCATTGGGTCTTTTCAGTTTTTTAGGTCTTTTAGGTCTTTTGGGTCTTTTAGGTCTTTGGGGTCTTTTAGGTCTTCGGGGTCTTTTTGGTATTTGGGGTATTTTTGGTATTTGGGGTATTTTTCGTGTTTAAGGGTCTTTGGAATATTTTCAGTCTTTGGGGTCTTTTAGGTCTTCAGGGTCTTTTGGTTCCTTGGGGTCTTTGGGGTATTTAGAGTCCTTGGGGTATTTTGGGTCCTTGGGGTATTTTGGGTCCTCGGGGTCTTTTGGGTCCTCGGGGTCTTTTGGGTCTTTGGGTCCTCTGGGTCTTCTCGGTCTTGTAGGTCCACGGGGTGTTGAGGGTCCACTTCCAGAATGGGTGAAGAGCGGACATACAAACACTTGCTCCATTATATATAAGATTTTCTCTTGGCAAGGAATTCAACCAAAGTACCAGTGCACAACTTTTTGAGATGCCATGGGATCTTTAACGTCGACAATCCAAATGCAGATGGTGCTGCTTGTTTTACATCGCTATCCGAAAGACTGCATGCTCCAGGAGCTGCCAACGCTACTAACATTATTCTCAACAAGCCGTCAGCGCTTACTTCGTGTTGTTCTAGGCGTCATTACTGCCAGCGACATTCCAGCAGCTCTACCCATAAAATCCTTGGAACCAATCGTGATGACTGGATCGTAGAATGCCAGCCAATCGGCATTGGTGGCTCACGGAAAGCGGACGTGAGGGTGGCAGGAACATGGGCAATAAGAGTCAGGAAGAAGAGTCAGAGTGTTAAGGGAGCTCGAGTGAGAGCTGAGTCCCAAAGTTCTCCGAGTTCCATTCTGGAGAGTTCCTGTTTCTATCAATCACATTCTAGCAATACCGCAGTTATTGATTAACTTTGATTCCACAGGTTAATAGCTCGTATGTGAGATGTCATCAACCGAGCAGTCGTGCTGTTCCTCTGCCTACCACATCTACCCCAACCATAACTCTTGCATCAAAGTACTAACAAGACTTGATCCTGCTTGATTTCCAAAATCTGGTGGGATGTGGCACATTTGAGCCAATAAGTACATCAATTGATCACGCACAAGTCTTTAAAATTGACAATTAACTTGAGCTAGCCACCAAAGAGAACATTTTGATGACAAAGCAAATCACATATCCATGCAGTCAGCCATGTTACAATAGACGTGATCACCTTTAGACTGGGAAACTTGTAATCTGGGGTCCTCAGGTTCTAAATACATTTACACGTTGCAATGTACATCCGATTTCCATGCTTCAAGCATTCAAATTGCCTTTGCTTTTGTTTTCATGATTTTATGCTTCTTGAGAAAGTGAATATGATGAACTTTTCCCGTTGATTTACCAACAGGGGGAGCTATCCCATGAGGAGCTGCACGTCGCTGTGGAGATGTTATCTGCAGTGGCTGTCATCAATCAGGCACTCGAGCGTGGGCTGTGCCCTGATGCTTGGGCTCTCCTCACACGTCCTGAGGTGGGCATTGTACACCTGGAGAGCGACAATCAACGAAGGTACGCCATGTTCTGTGCTTTCCTCCTCGTGGCACAACCATTAATGTTTAGGCTACATGTTTGCGGTGAGTATTCTGAGGTTGTTCAAAGTTAATCTGCACTCTTTGGTCGATGAGTAATATTCCAAAAAAGGAAGGAACGAAGTATTGTGACCTGCATCCAATACCTATTTTTTTTACAGGTGATTAAAAATAAAAGCCCTTTTTTTTCCTTTTTCTTTTTTTTTTGTATACTGAATCGAGGCTCGTGAAAGAGCTAACATTTATTTCACAAACAAATCAACCAGACAAACAAAATATACAAAAAGAGGGAGCGGAAGACAAGATGGGGAGAGAAGGGGAAGCACACAACCCCAACATTTGAGAGCAGGGAGAAGTGTGGGAGGGAGAGGGCTTGGGGGGGAGGAGGCGTGGGAAGGGGGGGGGGAGGAGGCGTGGGAAGGGGGGGGGAGGAGGCGTGGGAAGGGGGGGGGGAGGAGGTGTGGGAAGGGGGGGGGGGGGGGAGAGGTATAAAACACAAGGGGACCGAAATTAGCGGGGGTAGAAAAGATCAAGGTTTTGGATGGGGGAGGATAAGAGATGGTGGTGAACAGCTGTTTTAAAGACCTGGAGGGTGGAGTGGGATTGAAGAGAGTGAGGGAGTTTGTTCCAGAGGCGGGAGAAAAGAGGAATGAAGGAGTGAAGGTGAGCAGAGAGTCTTGATTTTGGCAGTTTGACCATAAGAGGGTTGCAGGCAGATCTTGTGCGACCTGTAGGAATATTTGGGGGACAGAGCCCAGAGAGAGCTGGGGGGGGGCAAGGCCAGAGAGGAGTCGGTAGAAGATGACAAAGCAAACCACATATCCATGTAGTCAATATTGCTTATTAGCAATTGTCACGTAACATTAGAATTGTATCATTAATTGTTGCGAGCCATCACAATAGACATCACAATGGACATCACAAGAGTGTTGCAAGCTTTGAATTGAATGCTATTTCATGGAGTATATGTTGTGATCAATAAAAATTATTTATAAAATGACAAAACTAATAAAGTGCATTTCCAAGAATGCGCCACAGCGCATTGCCCACCATAGGTGGGCTGAGAAGGGAACTCGTGCCCACGACTATGAATTAAACTAAATTTATCCCTCCTCGAGTTAAACGATAAACATTCTCCCAGGTATAATAAGCCATAATAGGATCTGCAGTGTCAGATTACCAAAAAGGGTGAGAAACAAAAGTGTTTTTATCAGCTCACCTCCAATCGTTCGTTCTTCCTCTTTCTTTTTTTTCCCGTCTATGGAACCAACTTCCACATCCTCTTCAATTTCATCCTTCCATTCAGGTATTCAGTACAGCTGTTCAACACCATCTCAGATCGGCCCCAATCCAAAAGCATGATATTTCCAATCCTTGCTAACCACGCCCAAATATACCCCCCCCCCCTCCCCCCTGCTCCTTCCAATTTTGCAGTTTGCCCTTCTTGCAGTTTTCTTCCTTATCCATCTTGTCCACCCCCATGCCTGTGTTTTATGTCCTGTCATTGTCTGATCTGTTTGCCCTGATCCGTTCAGTGTACTAGCTCTTCCATGAGCCTTGACTATGTATACAAAACAAATAAATAAAATAAATCCTTATAAATTCTCAAAGCTTGTTTTTTCACTTGGAAACATTTCAAATCTCCATGATATTCTCTGCTTGATTTGCCTTTCATTTTCACGTTTCACCCCAAATGAGTTTGCATACCCCACACTCCATTCCCCACCATAACCTGTGTATGTAGTATGTAGATGACGAACAATGCCCAGTTTCAAATGCCTTTTGACCAGGATCAAAGAACGACTCTATCTAAAACAGATTCCTTGCTAATTGATTATCTGATTGATCTTGATGTATTGTCTGCTAATGCGGTTTTTGTTGACCTTTTGGAAATTGGAAAGCCTTTTCACTACTAAACAGAGAAACTAAACTAAACATTAAAATCTGGTTTTGATGAGGTTTTCGTCATGAAATATTGTAGACATCATGGGTGTACAGTTCACCTCGTGTGTACAGTTCATTGTTCTTTTATTCCCCAAGATACATGAACGCGCTTGTTGAGCTGAAAGATGAGCGTACGGCCCAAGGTGTAAAGTTCCTCACCTGGAATGACATTCAACATTGCGTTGAGTCTGTAAATGCTGCAGTTGAGGATGAGCATGACAGTAAGTTGCTTTAAAAAAAACGGTGTTCAGCAACTGGAGGAGTTTGTTATTGTTGATTGCAGGAAAAATACAGGAGACATCAATGCACTCTTTGCATGAATATACAGTGCCTTCAGAAAGTATTCACACCCCATGACTTTTTCACATTTTGTTGTTACAGCTGAAATTTAAAATGGACTAAGTTGAGATTCTTGTCGGTGATCTACACATTATATCCCATAATGTCAAAGTGGAATGTTTTTTTTTTGTTGTTGTTTTTTTTTTTAATATCTAATTTACATAAGTATTCATTCCCCTGATAGTCCAGCAGCTAGGCTAAATATAGCATAACAATTGTGCATTTTGTGAGGAAAGCACCAAATTTGGCACACTAGTAGACTATCATATTATGAAAAGATCTGGATATTTGGCCATCTCAGATTCAGAGATTTGATTTTTGCAAGATTTGCAGATTTTGCAGATTTGCAAGCTGAGATTGCAACGCCAGGGACGGCCAACTCCTTCCTGCGAGCTGCCCACGTCACCCGCACAAGAAGAGCTCATCAAATCACTGCCGTGGCACTGCACATCCTGCAACACCGTGGTGCGTATGAACGCCACTGTATGACATATGCTGATGATGCAGAAGACCTGCCTGAGTTCGAAGACTGGTGTCACCAGAGAGGAGAAGACATTCCCAACTTTCAGTACTGGGCAACTGTGCTGGAACTAGAGATGTTGGAACTGGTCTACATGCGTTCTCTGCGGCAGGCTTCATTCACGATGTACTTTGATGCCCTGACGGAACTGGTCCCATGGTTCCATGCCTTAGACCACACACACTATGCCAGGTGGGTCCCTGTTCACCTGAGGGACATGGTTGCACTCCCAATGAAGCACCCAGATGTAGCCAGAGAATTCAGGGCTGGCAACTTCACTGTACAGAAGACGAAGAAGGTGTTCTCTTCGATCCCAATCGACCAGGTGGATGAACAGAATAACGCCTGCATCAAAGGAGATGGTGGAGTAGTCGGCCTCACTGACAACCCAAGTGCCCTGCGGCGTTGGATGATTGCCGGGCCAGACGTTGCCAGGGCCATAGAAGAGTTCCAAGATGGCCATCAACACTGGGGGAGGTGAGAGGACACACGTCATCACGACCAGACACCAAGTGTGCAGACCTCTTTCGCCAAGGATGTCCGTGCCCTTGTCAGCGTCATAGAAGAGCTTGGCAACCCCTTTGAGGAAGAGAGCATGGATCTGGTTGTCCTTGACACAAAGGAAATTGCAGGTCCTGCTGCAGTTGAGACTGTCAGGAATGTGAAGAAGATTGGCCAAGAGCAGTTCCAGGCTTTCACCAGAGAATGCCTGGTGGAAAGGACCAAGCCAATTGATGATGCAATTCGTCGGAACAAGCTGAAGGTGTCATTTTGGAAAATGGCTGCCACAGCCATCAGGGGCTGAATTTGAGATGGCCCAATATCCAAATCTGTTCAGAATAGGATAGTCTACTAGTGTGCCAAATTTGGTGCTTTCCTCATAAAATGCACAATTGTTATGCTAAGTTGGCCCACTATGAGTCAATACTTGCAGAAGCGAATTTGGCAGTGATTACAGCTTTGAGTCTTCATGTCTATCAGCTTTGCACATATGGATTTGGAGAGTTTCCCCCATTCTTCCTGATAGATTTGCTAAATTTCTGTGAAGTAGGATCCAAAACCTTTTGTTCATATGTGTGTTGTACCGTCCACCAAACAGCGATGACTCCATCTACATCTCGCTGTCTGATAATATGGACCAACTTCTATCTACCCATCCCAACTCTCTCTTCCTCATATGTGGTGATTTCAATTGTCACCATGCCAGTTGGCTGGGTGTGGGTACCTCTCTCACCAGCCATGGCTCTTCAGCAAAGGACTTCTGCGACTCACTGGGACTGACACAATCTGTCAATTTCCCGACCCGGATCTCAGTCAACGGAGCATCTTCTCTTCTGGATTTGGTTATGAAAAACTTCCCTGAAAATGTCTGCTGCTCTTCTTCTGCTCCAATCGGCTCATCTGATCATGTGCTTGTCAAAGTGGACATCTCTCTGACCATTCTCAGAGAGCCTCCTCAGTGTCGACGAGTCTGGCATTTCACTCAGGCCAACTGGCACGGTCTTCAAGCAGCCATCAATCATCTGGACTGGTCTCCCATCTCTACCGCCTCTGACATCAACTCATCCTGGGAATTCTTTCAAAGTAAATTGCTCTCTCTCATGCACAGATTTATCCCATCTCGTCTTCAGTTGTCATACCCTTCCTCCCGTCCATGGTACACGGAATCTTGTGGTGAGGCTGTTGCCCTGAAACAACTTGCTTTCGTCTCCTGGAAAGCAAATCCAACGGAAGGAAATCTCATTTCCTTTCACAAAGCCCGAAACAAGTGTGTGTCCACCCTCAGGAGAGCCAGGAAACAATATCTCACCGTTCTCAAGACCGAACTCTCTTATCTGTCTCCCTCTTCCAAATCCTGCTGGCGTCTGGTCAAATCTGTTTCTGGTGTTTGTTCCCCCTCCATCCCCTCCCTCACCTCAAACGGCTTAACGGCTGACTCCGCACGTGAAAAAGCTGAATGCCTCAACTCTGTGTTTGCCTCTAAATCTTGTGTCCCAAACCCATCCCTCTCTGTACCCACCGTACCCAGTCGTACCCAGCTGCTCCTGGACTCTGTGTCCTTTCCTCCTGACAAGGTGGAAAAGTTTCTGTCAACCCTCGACTCTGATTCTGCAACTGGTCCTGACGGCATCAGCCCACGGGTCCTAAAATCATGTGCTTCCGCTCTTTCACTCCCTCTTTCTGTTCTCTTCACCCTCTCCTTTGCTCAAGGTCATCTGCCATCTGCTTGGAAATCAGCCAACATCACCGCTTTGCACAAAAAAGGTGCAAAAACAGATCCCAGCAACTACAGACCAATCAGCCTTCTCCCAATTATCAGCAAAGTCATGGAATCCATCATTGCTTCAGATATGAAATCTTTCCTCTTCTCCAATGGCTTGATCTCTGATCATCAATTTTGGTTTCAGACCTGGTCACTCTACTCTGGACATGCTGCTTCTGCTTTCTCAACAATGGATGGAGGTCCTCAACGCCAAACAGGAAATTAGAGCCGTCTCCCTTGACATTTCACGTGCCTTCGATACGGTCTGGCACCCTGCTCTGCTCACCAAACACTCCTCTTTTGGTATCCATGGAAATCTCCACGCATGGCTGGCGGACTTCCTCTCTGGTCGTAGTCAACGTGTGGCCCTGAATTGGTTTCTCTCATCTCCTGTTCCTGTTCAGGCTGGAGTTCCCCAAGGTAGTGTTCTGGGCCCTGTGCTTTTTCTGGTCTTCATCAATGATCTCTCTGACTCTCTTGAAAATCCTCTCTATCTCTTTGCTGACGACTCTACTCTGTCGCTCCATTCCTTATCCCTCAGATCGGCAGTCTGCAGCCTCCTCACTCTCTGCAGACCTGGACAAAATCACAGACTGGGCAAACAAATGGAACATGTCTTTCAATCCTGATGAATCTCACACTCTTACGATGTCTCTCCGAAAAGACCGACTGGAAAACCCTCCCATCCACTTTCTGAATAATCCTCTCCAAGAAGTTCTGTCACTCAACCTTTTGGGTCTCACTATTTGCCATGATCTTTCCTGGGAAAACCACATTTCAAATCTGGCCTCCAAAGCCAGTCGCCGACTGGGCATCCTCCGTCGTGCGAAGTCCTTCCTTGGCACACCTGAGCTCCTCACCACATACAAGGCTTTCATCCGCAGCTCTATGGAATACTGCTCTCCCCTCTGGTCTGGTGCTCCTGCCTCACACCTAGTCCGTCTTCACGCTGTTGAAACCAAAGCGTTCAGAATCATTGGAATCTCCCGCGATGAAGCTAACTCCAAGGGCCTTTCACTCGCTCACCGCAGGCAGGTTGGTGGTCTTTCCCTCTTCTACCGACTCCTCTCTGGCCTTGCCCCCCCAGCCCTCTCTGGGCTCTGTCCCCCAAATATTCCTACAGGTCGCACAAGATCTGCCTGCAACCCTCTTCTGGTTAAACTGCCAAAATCAAGACTTTCTGCTCACCTTCACTCCTTCATTCCTCTTTTCTCCCACCTCTGGAACAAACTCCCTCACTCTCTTCAATCCCACTCCACCCTCCAGGTCTTTAAAACAGCTGTTCACCACCATCTCTTATCCTCCCCCATCCAAAACCTTGATCTTTTCTACCCCCGCTAATTTCGGTCCCCTTGTGTTTTATACTTCTCCCACCCCCCCCCCCCCCCTTCCCACGCTTCCTGCCCCCAAGCCCTCTCCCTCCCACACTTCTTCCTGCTCTCAAATGTTGTGGTTGTGTGCTTCCCCTTCTCTCCCCATCTTGTCTTCCGCTCCCTCTTTTTGTATATTTTGTTTGTCTGGTTGATTTGTTTGTGAAATAAATGTTAGCTCTTTCACGAGCCTCGATTCAGTATACAAAAAAAACCAAAAAAAAAAACCCATCACTACTGTCAATTGTGTGTGTGTGTGGTGTGTGTGGTGTGTGTGGTGTGTGTTTGTATACCATATAAAACTGTGTGTGTGTGTGTGTGTGTGTGTGTGTGTGTGTGTGTGTGTGTGTGTGTGTGTGTGTGTGTGTGTGTGTGTGTGTGTGTGTGTGTGTACCATATAAAACTGTGTGTGTGTGTGGTGTGTGTTTGTATACCATATAAAACTGTGTGTGTGTGTGTGGTGTGTGTTTGTATACCATATAAAACACTGTGTGTGTGTGTGTGTGTGTGTGTGTGTGTGTGTGTGTGTGTGTGTGTGTTTGTATACCATATAAAACACAATGTGTGTTTGTGTGTTTTAGTATTTGTGTGATGTCTGTCCCCCTTCATAGGGTCGATCTTAAATGCTTTGAGTGGGTTTTTAATGGGCAATCTTTGAACATGACTGTATGTCGGCCGGTTAAAATACCTAAAACACTCAAAGGACCCAAACGACCCAGAGGATCTAAACAACCCAAAATACTCTAAATACCCTTAAATACCCAAAAGTCCCCAAGGACCCAGAAGACCCAAAATATCCTGAATACCCAAAAGACCCCAAAATTCCCTAAAGACCCTGAGGACCCAAAAGACCTCGAATACCCAATGAACCACAAAGACCCTGAAGACCCAATGGACCCCAAAGACTCTTCAATACCCTGAAGACCCAGACTGAGCCATTCCGAAACTACACTGAGAAACTACACAGCCTCACAGCCACGAAATTAAAAACGCCTCACAGCCACGAAATTAAAAACACCTCACAGCCACGAAATTAAAAACACCTCACAGCCACGAAATTGAAAACACCTCACAGCCACGAAATTGAAAACACCTCACACCCACGAAATTGAAAACACCTCACAGCCACGAAATTAAAAACACCTCACAACCACGAAATTGAAAACACCTCACACCCACGAAATTGAAAACACCTCACAGCCATAAACACATAATAAAAACACCTCACAGCCACGAAATTAAAAACTCCTCACAGCCACGAAATTGAAAACACCTCACAGCCACGAAATTGAAAACACCTCACAGCCATAAAACACGTAATAAAAACACCTCACAGCCATAAAACACGTAATAAAAACACCTCACAGCCACGAAATTGAAAACGCCTCACAGCCATAAAACACGTAATAAAAACACCTCACAGCCACGAAATTAAAAACACCTCACAGCCACGAAATTGAAAACACCTCACAGCCACGAAATTGAAAACACCTCACAGCCACGAAATTGAAAACACCTCACAGCCACGAAATTGAAAACACCTCACAGCCATAAAACACGTAATAAAAACACCTCACAGCCACAAACACGTAATAAAAACACCTCACAGCCACGAAATTGAAAACGCCTCACAGCCATAAAACACGTAATAAAAACACCTCACAGCCATAAAACACGTAATAAAAACACCTCACAGCCATAAAACACGTAATAAAAACACCTCACAGCCACGAAATTGAAAACACCTCACAGCCATAAAACACGTAATAAAAACACCTCACAGCCACGAAATTAAAAACACCTCACAGCCACGAAATTAAAAACACCTCACAGCCACGAAATTAAAAACACCTCACAGCCACGAAATTAAAAACACCTCACAGCCACGAAATTGAAAACACCTCACAGCCACGAAATTGAAAACACCTCACACCCACGAAATTGAAAACACCTCACAGCCACGAAATTAAAAACACCTCACAGCCACGAAATTGAAAACACCTCACAGCCACGAAATTGAAAACACCTCACACCCACGAAATTGAAAACACCTCACACCCACGAAATTAAAAACACCTCACAGCCACGAAATTGAAAACACCTCACAGCCATAAACACATAATAAAAACACCTCACAGCCACGAAATTAAAAACACCTCACAGCCACGAAATTGAAAACACCTCACAGCCACGAAATTGAAAACACCTCACAGCCACGAAATTGAAAACACCTCACAGCCACGAAATTGAAAACACCTCACACCCACGAAATTGAAAACACCTCACACCCACGAAATTGAAAACGCCTCACACCCACGAAATTGAAAACGCCTCACACCCACGAAATTAAAAACACCTCACAGCCATAAACACGTAATAAAAACACCTCACAGCCACGAAATTAAAAACACCTCACAGCCATAAACACGTAATAAAAACACCTCAGCCACAAAATTAAAAACACCTCACAGCCACGAAATTGAAAACACCTCACACCCACGAAATTGAAAACACCTCACACCCACGAAATTAAAAACACCTCACAGCCACGAAATTGAAAACACCTCACACCCACGAAATTAAAAACACCTCACAGCCACGAAATTAAAAACACCTCACACCCACGAAATTAAAAACACCTCACACCCACGAAATTGAAAACACCTCACACCCACGAAATTGAAAACACCTCACAGCCACGAAATTAAAAACACCTCACACCCACGAAATTGAAAACACCTCACAGCCACGAAATTGAAAACACCTCACACCCACGAAATTGAAAACACCTCACAGCCACGAAATTGAAAACACCTCACACCCACGAAATTGAAAACACCTCACAGCCACGAAATTGAAAACACCTCACACCCACGAAATTAAAAACACCTCACAGCCATAAACACGTAATAAAAACACCTCACAGCCACAAAATTAAAAACACCTCACAGCCATAAACACGTAACAAAAACACCTCACAGCCACAAAATTAAAAACACCTCACAGCCATAAACACGTAACAAAAACACCTCACACCCACGAAATTAAAAACACCACACAGCCATAAAACACATAATAAAAACACCTCACAGCCATAAACACGTAATAAAAACACCTCACAGCCATAAACACGTAATAAAAACACCTCACAGCCATAAACACGTAATAAAAACACCTCACAGCCATAAACACGTAATAAAAACACCTCACAGCCATAAAACATGTAATAAAAACACCTCACAGCCATAAACACGTAATAAAAACACCTCACAGCCATAAACGCGTAATAAAAACACCTCACAGCCATAAAACACGTAATAAAAACACCTCACAGCCATAAACACGTAATAAAAACGCCTCACAGCCACGAAATTGAAAACGCCTCACAGCCATAAACACGTAATAAAAACACCTCACAGCCACGAAATTGAAAACACCTCACAGCCATAAACACGTAATAAAAACACCTCACAGCCATAAACACGTAATAAAAACGCCTCACAGCCACGAAATTGAAAACTCCTCACAGCCATAAACACGTAATAAAAACACCTCACAGCCACGAAATTGAAAACGCCTCACAGCCATAAACACGTAATAAAAACACCTCACAGCCATAAACACGTAATAAAAACACCTCACAGCCATAAACACGTAATAAAAACACCTCACAGCCATAAAACACGTAATAAAAACGCCTCACAGCCATAAACACATAATAAAAACACCTCACAGCCACGAAATTGAAAACGCCTCACAGCCATAAACACGTAATAAAAACACCTCACACCCACGAAATTAAAAACACCACACAGCCATAAAACACGTAATAAAAACACCTCACAGCCATAAACACGTAATAAAAACACCTCACAGCCATAAACACGTAATAAAAACACCTCACAGCCATAAACACGTAATAAAAACACCTCACAGCCATAAACACGTAATAAAAACACCTCACAGCCACAAAATTAAAAACACCTCACAGCCATAAACACGTAACAAAAACACCTCACACCCACGAAATTAAAAACACCACACAGCCATAAAACACGTAATAAAAACACCTCAGCCATAAACACGTAATAAAAACGCCTCACAGCCATAAACACATAATAAAAACACCTCACAGCCACAAAATTAAAAACACCTCACAGCCATAAACACGTAACAAAAACACCTCACACCCACGAAAATAAAAACACCACACAGCCATAAAACACGTAATAAAAACACCTCACAGCCATAAACACGTAATAAAAACACCTCACAGCCATAAACACGTAATAAAAACACCTCACAGCCATAAACACGTAATAAAAACACCTCACAGCCATAAACACGTAATAAAAACACCTCACAGCCATAAACACGTAATAAAAACACCTCACAGCCATAAAACACGTAATAAAAACACCTCACAGCCATAAACACGTAATAAAAACACCTCACAGCCATAAACACGTAATAAAAACACCTCACAGCCATAAAACACGTAATAAAAACACCTCACAGCCATAAACACGTAATAAAAACGCCTCACAGCCACGAAATTGAAAACGCCTCACAGCCATAAACACGTAATAAAAACACCTCACAGCCATAAACACGTAATAAAAACGCCTCACAGCCACGAAATTGAAAACGCCTCACAGCCATAAACACGTAATAAAAACACCTCACAGCCACGAAATTGAAAACGCCTCACAGCCATAAACACGTAATAAAAACACCTCACAGCCATAAACACGTAATAAAAACACCTCACAGCCATAAACACGTAATAAAAACACCTCACAGCCATAAAACACGTAATAAAAACGCCTCACAGCCATAAACACATAATAAAAACACCTCACAGCCACGAAATTGAAAACGCCTCACAGCCATAAACACGTAATAAAAACACCTCACAGCCACGAAATTGAAAACACCTCACAGCCACAAAATTAAAAACGCCTCACAGCCATAAACACGTAATAAAAACACCTCACAGCCATAAACACGAAATTAAAAACGCCTCACAGCCATAAACACGTAATAAAAACACCTCACAGCCACGAAATTGAAAACGCCTCACAGCCATAAACACGTAATAAAAACACCTCACAGCCACGAAATTGAAAACGCCTCACAGCCATAAAACACGTAATAAAAACGCCTCACAGCCATAAACACGTAATAAAAACACCTCACAGCCACGAAATTGAAAACGCCTCACAGCCATAAACACGTAATAAAAACACCTCACAGCCACGAAATTGAAAACGCCTCACAGCCATAAACACGTAATAAAAACACCTCACAGCCACGAAATTGAAAACGCCTCACAGCCATAAAACACGTAATAAAAACACCTCACAGCCATAAAACATGTAATAAAAACACCTCACCACCACGTCATTTAAAAACACCTTATCACCAACTAATTCAAAACACCTCACCACCACATAATTAAAAACACCTCACCACCACGTAATTATAAATACCTCACCACCACGTAATTCAAAACACCTCACCACCATGTGATTTAAAAACACCTCACCACCACATCATTTAAAAACACGTCACCACCACATAATTCAAAAAACCTCACCACCACGTGATTCAAAACCACCACAACGTTATTAAAAACACTTCACAACCACGGAAACAAAAGTTTGAGGGAGTCGTTAAGTGACAACACAGACACTGCCCAGATGTGTAGATATATAGATAAATGACTGTACCTGAGTTGCCGTTTTGTCATAGTTTAAACCAATCATAATTCAAACAATTATTTTGCACAAATGTATTTGTAATATACGTGATATCACATTTTATAAACAATTGAAGTTGAAAACCTAAGTTGAAAAAAAAATTTCCCAAAAAAATTCCAAAAAAAAAAAAACAAATTGGAAATTTTTTCAAAACAAATACCCTTAGGACATACCGACGGGAGAGATATGTGCATACCAGAAGTTTGGTACGATTTCACAAAAGTTTGAGAAAGTAGTTCAGTGACAAGACAACACAACACAGGACAACACAACACAGCACACAGGACAGGACAGACGCTGCACAGATATATATATATATATATATATATATATATATATATATATATATATACACAAAGAATTAAGTTAAGCACCCCCCCCCCCCCCGTTTTTTTACAACCTCGCACATTACAAGTTTGTTGTCGTCAAAACAGTGTAATATACCCATGATATTGCTATATTTTCTGGAGAAGTGATATTATGGTCACATAAAAACATAACAATCATGCCGTTTTCAATATTTTATTCTGAATAATTTAAGGTGAAATTTTTTGGGAATTTTAGGCATATTTTCACCTCAATTTAAGTATGGAGCTATAGGTCCATCACGGACAGTGTGGATGACGTTTATGTTTTCTAACGTACAGTCATTGTTCTGAGAAGACCTCTAGCGATCTTTGCGTCAATAACGTGTGTAGGACCCACGTGATCGGATCACTGACTCAACCCTACGTCTCATAGACCCTGTAAGCCGTCGTATGCGTTGCTGTGGCAGGTTGAACCCCCTCGAGCACGTTTGGGACATGTTGGGACGACAAATTGCGAAGATGGTCCCTCCAATAGCCAATCTGGATGAATTGGAACGTGCATTACATCGGGAATGGAACAACCTGCCACAGCAACGCATACGACGGCTTACAGGGTCTATGAGACGTAGGGTTGAGTCAGTGATCCGATCACGTGGGTCCTACACACGTTATTGACGCAAAGATCGCTAGAGGTCTTCTCAGAACAATGACTGTACGTTAGAAAACATAAACGTCATCCACACTGTCCGTGATGGACCTATAGCTCCATACTTAAATTGAGGTGAAAATATGCCTAAAATTCCCAAAAAATTTCACCTTAAATTATTCAGAATAAAATATTGAAAACGGCATGATTGTTATGTTTTTATGTGACCATAATATCACTTCTCCAGAAAATATAGCAATATCATGGGTATATTACACTGTTTTGACGACAACAAACTTGTAATGTGCGAGGTTGTAAAAAAACGGGGGGGGGGGTGCTTAACTTAATTCTTTGTGTATATATACATACATACATACATTGCAATTGAAAATACATTTTATCATTGACACACTGGCCGACATTAAAATTTTAAAGTGTTTTTCAGATAAAAATCCATCTTTTCTTTCTTCAGGCCATGCAGCCACAGAAAAGACCAAATTAATGAGAATCTGCATTTTGAATGTGAATATATAAAAGGTTACCCTTTTCATTAATTGTTTTGCAGCTTCTCATTAATTTGGTCTCTGTGGCTGCATGGCTTTAAGAAAGAAAAGATCGATTTTTATCTGAAAAACACTTAAAATTTTAATGTTGGTCAGTGTATCAATGACAAACTGTATTTAAATTGGGATTGTAAGTCACAGTTGCCAACGGCAGGGTGAGAACAATGAAAATCGTACTTCCATGGCATCACATCCATGACACGGTAAAAGTAGTGCGATAGCATTTTGGTTAGATGACATGAAACAATTAGCACCTGCAACCTATTGCATGCCAAAAACTCGTCTATTCATCATGTTCTCTAACATCCAAGCAAAATTTTTGATCAAACCACCAATTTAGTGTGAACGGAATTTGGGATTGTGGTCATCATCTATATATATAAAACTGTGTGTGTGTGTGTGTGTGTGTGTGTGTGTGTGTGTGTGTGTGTGTGTGTGTGTGTGTGTGTGTGTGTGTGTGTGTGTGTGTGTGTATTGTTACCGATAGACTCCTAAACGGAGAAGCTTACGTGCTTGATATTTGGCATAGACATGGCCATTGAGCGTGGGACGAACATAGCCGAACTCAAAATATTTGACGATCCATATTTTTTATTCATATTTACCTCAGCGCACGGAATCAACGGAATCAGAGCAGGTGGGCGCTGATTCGCTCAGAGCGATCACGTGATGACGCTATGACGCTATGAAAAAAAAATCGCTATGACGCTATGAAACAAAAAATCGCTATGACTCTATGAAACGCTATGACGCTATGAACGCTATGACGCTATGAAAAAAAAAATCGCTATGAATGCTATGACGCTATGAACGCTATGACGCTATGAAAAAAAAAATCGCTATGAACGCTATGACGCTATGACGCTATGAAAAAAAAAATCGCTATGAACGCTATGACGCTATGAATGCTATGACGCTATGAATGCTATGACGCTATGACGCTATGAAAAAAAAAATCGCTCGCTTTACCAAGGGACTCGCTCTCCCCCCGTTCCCCTCCCCTCCCCGTTCCCCTCCCCTCCTCTTCCCCCTCCCCCGCCCGGCAATGCCGGGTACTTCTGCTAGTATCTTATAATACGTATATAATATACAGTGGCCTGCAGAAGTGTTCACGTCCAAAGTTTTCAGATGTTGATGCCCCTTGAGCTTATTTCATGATGCTTTCAAATCAAACTTAATATTGTTACATTTGTGTTAATGTCAATCATTTAGGAGTCGTGTTGTTCTAGGGTGTATTGCATTTTTTTTAAATGCCAGTTCAGCTGTGGATCCCCAAATAGGACCTTTTGGTATTTGTTTCCTTTTTCTTGAAGTTTGCCCCATATCTACTCCCTTCATGTCACGTGGTTTTGACTGTTGGTGGTGGTGCACAAAACAGCTTTGGAAACGATTCATCCCTTTTTCTTTCAAGCAAGAAAGTGCGGGAAAACGTTAGGAGGAAGAACGAAGAAGAAGAGCGGCTCTTGGCCGTGCGATAGAAAAGCGATCCTTGCTTGTGGTGTGAACGGCTTCAGTGAGCATGTTGGTGTGAAAGACTCGATCTCTATGAACTTTCTGAAGGATTCATTGTGCATGAAGGAGGTGGACAAAAAGGAAAAGAGCATATTCTGTGGGAAAAGGCGCTTTTTTTTTTTTTTTGTATACAAGATCGAGGCTCGTGAAAGAGCGAACATTAATCACACAGAAAGACAAACCGACACATAAAACATATAACATCGGGAGCGGTAGACAAGATGGGGAGAGAGGGGGAAGGACACAAACACAACATTTGAGAGCAGGGACCGAGAGACATGGAGACATCGAGAGATCTGTGGGAGGGAGAGGGCTTTGGGGGGGGGGGAGGCATGGGAAGGGGGGGTGGGAGAGGTATAAAACATATGGACACTGCCAGGACTTCCAGGAAAGAAGTTGGAATTTCAAACGAGGTGGATCTGGGGTGAATTAGTGAGGGTGGAAAAGATCAAGGTTTTGGATGGGGGAAGATAAGAGATGGTGGTGAACAACTGTTTTAAAGACCTGGAGGGAGGAGTGGGATTGAAGGGAGTGTGCGAGTTTGTTCCAGAGGCGGGAGAAAAGAGGAATGAAAGAGTGAAGGTGAGCAGAGAGCCAAGATTTCGGCAGTTTAACCATCAGAGGGTTGCTGGCAGATCTTGTGCGACCTGTAGGAATATTTAGGGGACAGAGCACAGAGAGAGCTGAGGGTGCAAGGCCGGAGAGGTGTCGGTCGAAGACAGAAAGACCACCTACCTGCCTGCGGTGAGTGAGTGAAAGGCCCTCAGAGATAGCTTCATCGCGGGAGATTCCAATGATTCTGAAAGCTTTGGTTTCAACAGCGTGAAGCCGAGCTAGGTGTGAGGCAGGAGCACCGGCCCAGAGGGGAGAGCAGTATTCCATTGAGCTGCGGATGAAAGCCTTGTATGTGGTGAGGAGCTCAGGTGTGCCAAGGAAAGACTTCGCACGACGGAGGATGCCCAGTCGGCGACTGGCTTTGGAGACCAGCTTGGAAATGTGGTTTTCCCAAGAAAGATCATGGCAGATAGTGAGACCCAAAAGCTTGAGCGACAGAACTTATTGGAGAGGATTGTTGAGAAAGTAGATGGGAGGGTTGTCCAGTCGATCTTTTCGGAGAGACATAGTAAGAGTGTGAGATTTGTCAGGATTGAAAGACATGTTCCACTTGTTTGACCAGTCTGTGATTTTGTCCAGGTCTTCAGAGAGTGAGGAGGCTGCAGACTGCCGATCTGAGGGAAGAGGAATGGAGCGGCAGAGAGTGGAGTCATCAGCAAAGAGATAGAGAGGATTTTCCAGAGAGTCGGAGAGATCATTGATCATTGATCGCTTCTTGGGTCTCTGTGGAAAACGCTATATGCTTCATGCTGTGATCGGGCTCGGCGAGTGCTACATGAAGGAGTTGACCTAGATGAACTTTCTGAGCTGAGGGATTTGTTGTGTTCAATGAAGGAGGTTGAGGAAAGGAAGGATCAAAGGAGAAAGGAATTTCAGTGCGTGATGGCTGGTCCATTCACGCTTGTTCCCGCCAAGCCCTGCTCTGACGAGCGTGGATGAACCTTTGTTCCCGTTCAGCCCCGCTCTGACGTGCGTCGATGAAGATGCTCTTCAAACAGGCCTGAACCCCATTCCATTCCCATCCTCATATCCCGTTTTATGTCAATTCCCTGTGAATATTGTTTTATTCATTTGCTTCCCTTCCCTTCCCTTTCCCTGTGTTAGATCGAGGGTCCGTTTGTGTGATGTTGTGTCGGCCTTTCATATCGGTTGTATGTGGCCTGTTATTTCTTTCAGTCTGTCATTATTAATTAATTATGTCCTTTGTCATACTTGTATGATTTGCTTATTGTATAGTTTTGCATTCTTTGAAGTAAATTGATTGTATTTCATTTTGTTTGATTGACATTTTTCGGATCGGGTTGCAAGCCTCCCCTGAACCGCCAGTGTGGCAGTTTAAACTCTAGAGCCTCTACTCCTTGCACTAAACCAAAAGTTCAAGCTTCCAAAAACCGCTCAGCCAGCTTGCGGGCCTCGGCCCGGTGGGTTGGGGATCAGACTTAGGGTTGCTGACATTAGTCACCCTATAACACACTCAGTCGGGAGTGCCGTTTGGGACTCTGGTCCTCATCCCCGTTGTCTGTAACAATATATAGTCTTCACAAACTACTTTGATGTGATAATGCTAAAAAATGCAGATAACATTTGAATAAGTTTGATTAACAGAGAAATCAGATTATTCTCAGTTGCAGAAGTATTCAAACGGTTTGCCTAACCCAAAATCACTTAAGGAGCAAATTATTTGCTTGTAAGGTTACAAAATAAGTGTAATTAAATAGGTTTCATCTGTATGTAATCAGTAGTTTAACTTTAAAAATTAACCTCCCCCACTTATATTAGGAGTTTTATGGTACAACTGACTTGATCAACCATCAAGGTAAACATGAAGACCAAGGAGCTTTCCAAAGAAGTCGGACATAAAGTGGTGGACAAGCACTGTTAAGGAGAGGGTTATAATAAGATTTAAAAGCCACTCATTATCTCTGAGTATGATGAAATCCATCATCAAGAAGTGGAAAACGCATTACACCACACAGACTCTACCTAGATCAGGTCGCCCATCCAAACCCAGCAGTGGTGCAAACAGGAAACTGCTTTGGGATATCACTGTAAATCAAACAATGACTTTGAAAGATCTGCGAGGCGCTATATCCGAGATGGGCATCAGTGTTCATCAATCAACAATATGCTGCTTCCTCCACAAAATTGGCATCTATGGACAGGTGGTAAGAAAGAAGCCATTGCTGAAAAGGACATATCTGAATGCTCGTATGGAGTTTGCGAAAAGCATCTTAATGATACTGCAGGTATGTGGAGAGGATTTTATTGAACTTTTTGGTCTAAATTCAAAGCGTTATGTCTGGCGCAAGCCAAACACTGCACATCACCCAGTCAACACCATCTCTACTGTCAAGCATGGTGGTAGCAGCATCATGTTATGGAGCTGCTTTGCATCAGCAGGGACTGGCAGGCTTGTCAGGATAGAAGGGACAATGGACGGTGCAAAGTACGGGAGACTCCTTGATGAAAACCTGCTCAGTCTGCCATTAATTCAACTGAGTAAGAGATTCATATTTCAACATGCCAATGATCTGAAGCATGATGGTAAAGCCACACTATAGTGCTTGAATGAGGAAAAAATAAATATTCTTGAGTGGCCCAGTGAAAGCTCCGACCTGACCCAAATTGAACATTTATGGCGAAACTTGAAGATTGCAGACCATCGAAGATCCCCATCAAACTTGGTCGATCTAGAGCAATTTTCATGTGAAGAATGGGCAAAGATTTCACCATCTTGCTGTGCAAAGCTGGTAGAGACCTATATCCACAAACTCACAGCTGTCATTGCTGCAAGAGGTGCTTCTACCAAGAACTGACTGAAGAGACTGAATACTTTTGCAACCAGTGAATTTTGACTTGTACCTGTTTTTGCAGGTATTCCTGACATGTAGCCTTCAACTACAACACTGTTTGGTTTGATCTTCAGTTGTGAATAAATAAATAAAGTTAATTTGGAAATATTGTTTCTACATAATTCGTAATTTATTTAAATGTGTCATTATTGGTAGGGGGACAATACTATTGTGGGCTGCTGTTTCTGGACTAACGGTGAAAGCTGTGTGGTTTGGAACTTTGCAGTTCCTTCAATATGTAGAACTTGTAAATCAAATGTTGCTTTTGGGGGTGCACCAAGAGTTGTTCAAGTAACCGATGTAAATGTTTTCTGACCTGGCTTGCTTCCATGGTACTTTCAGGAGCGCTTGCTGTAGGTTTGGTCAATGAGGCCTTGGAGGAAGGTCATGCTGGCACCACTCTGCGTGCCTTGTTGCTGCCTGTCATGAAGCTTGCCGGTGTTTATGAGCTTGCGGATCTTTATCAGTATGTGTTGCAGAGCGACAAGGTTGACAAGGCAAGGGTGAGTGCAGAAATTGAATGAGCCCTTTTTTTTGATCATCCAATTGTTTTCAAAACGTACATTGGTTTGCATTTTGCTGATTTCCTTGGCATTGGTTGTTAACTGCAGGTAACTAGAGACCCCTTAGCGATGCTTTGGTGGGAAGAAATCCAGGATGGGATTTTCAAGGCAAACAGGGATGATGAAAATGCTTATAACTGTGAGTGACCAATCTTTGAAATTTTGCCTGCGGTTTGGAAGGGATTTTACATTTCTGGTCTTTCTGGTCATGCGTTTGTTCATGTGATAGCATGCTTGCTATCTCAATAATTCCGACTGATGAAAGGACCTTTTTGAGGCTCATCATAGCGATTTATCATTTATTTTCCTGGATACATTGTTCAAGTGCTAAACTTGGAAGCATCGATGAAGCTGGGTTGTCCTTATTGCTTTTACAGTTGCGGTCTGTGTTGCTGCAATCAATACGGCCTTGGAAGAAGAGAGCGCAATGAGTACCCTGAAGTTACTTCAGTCCCCAACTGTTGGGATCCTGGGTGTTGTTCCTCATTGTGCTGAAGTTTATCAGCTCCAGCTTGCAGAAGCCAAGGAAGTTAAAGCTCCCTACGGTATGGTGATGTTTGATTTGACCTTTTATGTTCCCTTTAATTTAGCTCATGCAGCTCGGTTTTGAGGAGCACTCACTACAACAAATTTTGTTACAAGGAACAGCACTTTTGGTGGACAAAATGAGTCCAAGGCCACAAATAATACTTTTTGATATCCACAGGAAATGCCTTTAAAACGACACTGAATGTTTGGTGGTAGTATGACGTGCATTCTCGGGTTGTAAGCAAATACTTTTGCTATTGTCGTCACCATGAAACTGAGAAATTGAGAGGTTGTTTTTGTATACTTAGCTGTTATATGAGCCTCGACTAACACATAGAACATATAATAAAGGGAGCTGGAGACAAGAAGGGGGGAGAGAGGGAAGCACAACAACAATAGGGAACAGGCACATCAGAAGATCTGTGAAAGGGAGAGAGCTGGGGTGGGGGGTGGGCGGGGGTGGGGCGGGGGTGGGGGGTACAGGGGATAAATAAGATGGACACTACAGGAAATTTCGGGAAATAAAACGGAATTTGAAGGAGTTGGTTTTGGGGTGGATCAACGGGGATAAATCATTAAGGATAACGTTAAAGTTTTGTAAGTACCGTGAAAGATACGCTGCCATATTCTACAATCTCCCCTTGGCAATGAGATTTATAAATGGAGATATCTCTGAAATTTGGAATTTGCTTTTGATGCTTGCCATAACATGAGTGATATTGCGTTTTGTTCAATTTCACCTCAAATATTGTTCCGTTTCTAATGTTTTATATTCATCGAAAAGACGACCAACTGTGCAAAGCTCGGATGGGATTGCCTCATGACGGGCAACCTTGGCAGTTCCAGTTGTGTTTATATTGCTGGTATCAGCATCTTTGAGGGAGGGAGATCAGGCATTTTCTGATGGTATTGTCATCGCTTCTGATTATAACTTCTGATGTCATTCAGAGCATGGGTACCATCGTCGGCGTTGAACAACTTGTCATTGTCTGCACAAAGTAACTTCTGACTCGTAGTAACAATGTAATATCTGCAACGCTCGTATTATAAGTTATTGGGTTAAGTGTATGCGGTTCTTAAATTTAAAAAGGAAACCGCATTCGAATTTTTTTGGATTCAGCTGAAACCACTTGGCCCAATACGTTTTTTGTGCAAGCACCCCTCCCCCCTCCTCCTCTCAATCTACCGAACCCCCTACACTCCCCCCCCCCAACCCCACTCCCCACCTAGACCCTCCTTACTTCCTTGTATCCATCAGAAGATGTGAAGATTAACACTGTCATTTTTTTCAAGGAGATGATGGAGGAGACTGGGTAAGGCACAGCATTAGACGAGGAAGCGATTATTACTTCAACCTCAGTGATCTGCAAGGCACTTGGAAAGAGCCTGAAATATGCCATTTCAATATTGGGCAGCTATCGCGAGAATAAATTCAGGTACGCTCAACTGAGAGTGTTTGAATGAGGAGGGAGCGGAGGAGAGTTCCTTTTCTCAAATAAAAAAATTGCTTTATCTGTAAAACACTGCCTCATGTAAAAGGTTACACGAGGATTGGAATATGCCAAACATTATATAAGTTTATGTAATGCAGAAATGATTGTATAATAAGGATCACCTTATAATCTTCACAGACTCGATAATCTTATTGGTTTTTCATGCCCAATTCTCCTATTTACTTCTGCTAACCAACCACCAAGGGACTGGCTCATTTGCCATCTTTGGTCAGATAAGTGAAACCTTCCAAGGATGTCTGTTTTGCTCTTTGGGGCTCATCAGTCAGGAACTGGTTCCAAATGTTATTCTATTATGTTGTGTTGTTTTTATGATAACCTGATTTAAATTTGGAATTGTTCAATGACGTGCTTTCTGGTGAGGACTTGGACAATATAATCTGCCATGTTCTATATCTGCCAAGGCAGGAGAGGTGGTTTTCTTTACTTCTATATGGAATCTACAGGAGATGATCAGAAGCCTTAGTCATTCAGAATAACCTTTTCCAAGAAGGGAACAAGAGTCCACCACAATGGTGGGGACTAGCATCACATGCCCACTCCAAGTGGGACAGCATATTCCCACCCTGACGGTCGTTCATGAGCCAGTTGGGTTATTATCGACAATCCAATCTGGACACGGCAGTTCTCCTGAAGCTAGGACTTTCTGAAAATTTGAATCCAAATCTTGAATTGAATGTTCTGTAAATTTTGAACCCACAACTTCTGTAATGTCTGGAACAGCATCCTCACCAACGAGCTACCATTGTTGTTCCTGATTAATTGTAAAACAGTCACATGGCTACTTGCTGTGTGCTTGATTGTTTACGGCGTGCACCATATTATTGCTGTAGGCATTGCTGTTCTTTGGCATACTGAAGTTTATAGGTGGAAACTCGGATAAGGAAATTTTCAGGTTATCATAACAGTGTTACCAAAGATGTGTGTGTCCATATTTTTACAATCCCCAAATTTGGGGAGAAATATATATATATTAATTTTATTAAACGTCTGTGCAGGCCATTGTGCTTCGTGAGACAGCAACATACAACCGTGAGCAGCTTTGGTTGTCCCACGAGAGTCTTGTGGTGTGCCTTCAAGCACGGTGTCGTGGTTGGCTGGCACGGCGTGACTTTGGCAAACAATTGGCGGTTCTCCAGGTGCACCGACCTGCTGCTGTACGCATTCAGGTAAGATGGAGGTGGCTAGTTTGCAACAACAAGAAGAAAACTTTCCTTTCTGGCTGGTTCTTCTTTTGAATGCAGCTCATGGCTGTGGGTAACATCTGGTCCTGGAAGATGTGGCCGCACTGCTCATGCAGTGCCCCCTGTAGGTTAGAGCAGGGTGCCGACGATAGCTCGCCTACTCTTTACGAAGGCCACAGTGGCATCTTTGTCTTCCACCTACCTACTGACATCAGGCAGGATGCTCAGTTTAACATCCATCTAAGGGAAAGCTTGTGAAACAGTTTATATGGATGGATAACAGTTTATAGCTGGGTCGAGATTCAAACCCAAGCTTGACAGCTCAGAGGCGAGTGTGCATACCTCTACGTCATCCTGTCAACCTTCTCGATCAGTTACACTTGGTGTTTCGTTTCGTTTTGTATTTCCATACCTATAATTATTTTGTAACTTTCTTAATGACAATGAAATGTATTTGATTATTGAAACTTGTTGATTATAAGTTATGTTTTACATCTTCCCATGGTTTTAGTCCCATGTTTTGTTTCATTTATGACTGGTATTACACATTGTCTGGCCTTTTTATGCCTCCGCCCCCGAAGGTGGCTGGCGGCATTATGTTTTCGGGTTGTCCGTCCGTCCTTCATTGCGTCCGTCCGTCCGTCCATACGGGCTAAACCTAGTTTTTCTCAGCAACCACATGTCCGATTGAGACAAAACTTTCAGGGTAGAAGTGACACCCATACAGAATGTTATGATAATTGTGATGTCATAGGTCACGTTAAACTAGTTGTTGTTTCATCTCGGATTAAACGTAAATAATTTAAAAAGATTTCTCGGAAACTACGGAATGGAAAAATTTGAAACTTGGCACATTGCCACGTACTCCCAATGGGGAACAAACGCATTATAATGATGACATAGGTGAAGTGGTATACCAGTCAAAAATGTTTTAATTGAATTCCTTATCCTAAAAATCTGAAATTGCATGCACATGATCTATGACCCATTTGTATTGAAATATTAAATTTATGACATCATAGGTCACATAGTTTGGCAGCCATGTTGTATTTAATTTGAAACCTTAAACATTTTTTCCCAAATCACCAAATCGATTGACTCAAAACTTTACTTGAGGAGGGGAGGTTGGAGGGGGTAGGGGGAGGGGGGAAAGGGGAGGAATGGCTTCTTTCATTCATCATCTTTTGAATGATTGCGTGATGCTTTGACAAATGACTATGCGGTGGACATTTCATGTCGATTTTCTTTCTCCTCCTCTCGCATTTTTTGAATGAGGGGTAGATTGTATATCACAATTTTTGCCATTTATCCAGGCTTGTTGGAAAGGATTTGTCCAACGAAGGTGTTACCGAGAGAGGATGGATTTCTTTTCCAGCAATGTGGAGACCATAGTTCTGGTAATTTGTTTTGCCTTTGCTTTCCCAGCACGCTTTCAGTTCTGTGATAGGTTAGCGCGTTCATGTTCTTGTTTTTATTTTTCTTTGTAATTCTCCACAGCTGCAGTCCTGGGTGAGAATGTGGAAAGAACGGAAGAAGTACCTGCAAAAGCAAAAATTTTATAGAGATCATGTAAGTTGTACAACTCGTACATATTGATCTGTTTATTTTGCGAAAGAGACCGAAAAGGCATTTAGTGATGTTGTTGTTGTTTCAGGTCGACGCCGTCATAAAAATCCAAACGTTCTTCAGAGCCAACCGGGCAAGGGGAGACTACAGAACACTGAGTAAGTGGTAACCTTTTCAAGTTTACCGGTGATTGATGGGGCAGAGATCACTATTTCACAAATGTATTAATTTGAATAATTGAATTTGGACCAAGGCAGCAAGATGGCTCTAGATCGCTTCTGGGCTGTGGCCTTGTTTCTGGGGAAAATTGGGTTTGAATCAAACCTGCTCTTCTGGTCCTTTGTGAGCAATACCTGCAGTGTTTCATCATTAACTGTACCTGGCTGCTGACACAGAAAGCACTTCTTGGACATTATTAATCCGATACTGAGTTGGTGCATCGTCTTGGTTTCTCCGCACCCGAAGGCCAGAGGCATCATGTTTTCGGGATCGGCCTTCCGTTATCAGCTTTTTGTTACAACAACTTGTGAACCATTAAAGGAATTTCAGCTAAAATTGGCACAAGTATTGGCTGCAATACAAAAATGCACTGTTTCGATTTTGGGTCCAAAATGTCAAAGGTAATGTCCTTAAATTTAAAATCATTTTGCACACCATAACTCGATTTATAAGAATCTGATGTTCTCTTCTTTTTCTTTTCTCTCATGTCACCTTTACTTTCTCATGCGACCTTTACTTGAGATCCTACCATCGTGCCATGAGGGCTAAAATTAATTTCTTCCCTCCCGAGCTTGAGGAGGATCAGTCTTTCCCCTAAATTATTACTATTGATGGTCTACGTTGTCTGTTGCATTTTCCAATAGTAAAAGCACCAGATGCCCCGGTTAAGTGTGCTCCGCAAGTTTGTGCACCTGCTCGAGCAAAGCGAAGGGGACCTTCAGGAAGAGCTCGAGGTCCTGCGACTGAGGCAGGAGGTGATGAGTGCCATCCGCTCAAACCAGCAACTAGAGCAGGACCTCAACACCATGGACATAAAGATTGGACTTCTGGTTAAGAACCGCATTACCCTTGAGGCAAGTCTGATATTGCACCGTTTGCTGCCTCGTATAAGTGACACCAAGTATGACATCTATATCGGAAAGTACTTTTGTTACCACCATTGTTTGCAGGATGTTGTGTCCCATAGCATGAAGTTGAATAAGAAGAACAAGGGGCAGGTTATGGATATGATGACGCAAGATAAACACAAAGGTCTCAAGTCACTTAGTAAGGAGAAAAGGCAGACACTTGAGGCCTACCAGCATCTCTTCTATTTATTGCAGGTAAAAGTGTATGGAACAGTCAACACAAGGACTAAGCATAAGGATGAAAGACGAAGCATCTGATGACCTGATTATTTAATATTTTGCTTGAATGCCTTATCCAGTTGATTGAGCTTTTGTCAATATGGTGGTGGTTATGGATGCTGCTGTCTCGCCTTGCTAATGGAATCTTTCCGTCAATAATAATATCAACTTCATTTAAACATGCCCAAAGATTGAAATATATTTATTTATTTTCTGATTTTGGCAATCTTTGGGACAGCTTTCTTTGTGCTTTTGCCAAGAAAATATTCCAGTCTGGTGAGAAGTGCTTCATTATAAGCCGATATTTCAAATCTGAATGAGTCGGCTCAACTGTCATGTTTATAATTCTTCCATCGACCAACAGACAAACCCCAACTACTTGGCGAAGCTGATCTTCCAAATGCCACAAAACCGATTCACCAAGTTCATGGACGCTGTAATTTTCTCTGTCTACAACTACGGCTCAAACCTCCGTGAGGAATACCTTCTGTTGAAGCTCTTCAAGACTGCATTAGAGGAAGAGATCAAGTGAGGTCTACTTGTTTTTCTTTGTTTTGATGGGGCCGATGTGATGATGGCCTTGCAAGCGAGCTGGAATCCCCAGAGGGTTGCGTTTCGAATCTGACTGAATGCAACAGTATTAAGCCTAATTTTTTTTTTCTTCTTGTGCTGAGTTTTCATGTCTTTTTCTGTTTAACTCTGGAGGGCGGTATTGTGATTGGCTACGTCAGTCCATCTGTCATGCTATCTCCTCCTAAAGGGTTGTGCATAGATTTACCAAACATGGTATTTGTGATTCCCATATGGTGAGAAGGTGCAGGAGCAGTAACATTTTTGGCCACACACCCTGAGGAAGGATCAAAAGGTCAAATACCAAAAAATTCAATCACTGGCACAATTTAAAACATTTTTTAAATTAAACCTTGTACAGTATTTGCAATCAACATTGGAGAACACATGAAATACGTAACGTTTTTGGATTTGACCCCCAGGTAATTCTCCAGATGGTTCATTCCCCAGAGGGGTCAAAATGTAAAAAGAATTGGGTCATTCCTGGTGGAACTTTTTTCTGTCTTTCAGCCTTGCTTTAGGTGGGAAATGTGTGAATTTGCGATGGCGTGCTATTGACCGCTCTAGTTTTTATCATTATTATTACTTTCCCTCCAAAGGAGGGCTCGTGTTCAGTTAGCTACAACTCACTTTTTCCCATGGTAAAAGTGCTCTTAACGTCTCCAAGATGAGTTCCCTTCCAAGGAACCTCAATGCAGGAGGTCATTCGGCCCACCGAGTCTGATTAATATAATCCATGCCTGACTGGGGCGATCTTCAGTGAGGGTGAAATCTGCCTGCACTGCCTGCTCTGGTCTACACATGGTGCCAGAGCACATTTTGGTTTTGACTCAAGGTCATAAGCAATTCAAGATGGAGGCTACCGCATGGTTGGGTTATCTGTGACTAAACCGACGCCCATCACTGGCTGTGCTAGTGGGGAGGATGACTGTAACACCCTGCCAGGACCAAAAAGAAGACCTGGCAAAGGGCGGATGAGCTCCCATAGGGAAACAACGGCCATTCAGTAAGGAGATGGTTTTCTCCTAAAAAAACACCCATCCGTTTTGGACCGGTTCAAGTCGTACCAAAGATTTTTAAAATGGTACGTGCTTGCTTGAAAAGGTAGAGCACGGAAAATCCCGATTGGTTGGCATCCATAGGGAGGAGGAAATTCCTCTTGGGAAATGCACCTCTGAGTACAGTGAGAAAAGTGGCGCTTTTGTTATGATGTTACTGGTACCCAGAGTATCCCGGGAAGTGGCGGTAGTGATGGCACTTTCCCCCCAGGTGTGTGTGTGTGTGTGTGTGTGTGTGTGTGTGTGTGTGTGTGTGTGTGTGTGTGTGTGTGTGTGTGTGTGTGTGTGTGTGTGTCAGCTCTATTATGAGCCTTGGCCCAAGTATAAATAGTTTTGCCTACGAAAAGGTGCTGATTTGGCCCGACTAGTAATTGAAACAAATATACTACGAACTCTAATTGTTGTTTTCACATCATTGGTTTGTTACAAAAGGTTGTGATTTATTATTTTATTTTTTTTTGCTAACGTTTCAAAGAGCGTACGGTAAATGCGAGTTGCTGTGCTGTAATTTGTTTTGACAATTGAACTGCCTAGCTATTTCCACCAATCCACATTAAATATCAAACAGTATTTAATGTTCACCATTGATGCATTGAATAGCTTAATTTATCGAACACCAGCGTCATGTGAGTCCCGTGTACACAAATTGGGTTTTGCTCCCAGGAGATTTGTAACATGTTAACAGCTGGCACTCTTCGAGCAGTTTCCTGTTCAACACAAAGTTAGCCCGATTGAGGAGTTTCTCATTTTAAACCCACATTGTCAGCTTTCCCTTTTGCAATATTCTTCTCCCTACTGCTCCAACAACTTTCCTCAATTTGGGGATTGCTGCTCACACAAGAAGCTATGGTAAGCTTTTTTTCACTTTGACTCAGCTATGGACAAAACTAAAGTTCTGTCAAATTCTCTCGTCCATGAAAAGCTCTTTGCTGACGATGCAGTTTCTGCTCCAGCACTCGTCATGAGCCCCAGGCCATGGTGCAATACCGTCTCCACTGCCTGTGAATAGGTTGGACTCTCAATTGGCCTAAAATAATAATCATTATGGGATGGGACATCCATCAATGTTGTTTACATCGCATCCTAGTTATTAGAGGGTGACAAAATACCGGATGTACTAATTCTAGACATGTGCAAGACATGACGTTTTTGCACGATCCTGAAAAGGAGACCGCTGCGATAGGCATGATGTGTCCACCACATGGAAGATGAGCGCATTCCAAAGTACATGTCCTATGGTGAGCTTTTAGATGCTCCACATTAAATAAGGTGGCCCAACGTACGATTTGATGTGCTGAAAAAGGATCCCCAGCAGTTTGATGTCGATCCATCCACTTGGGAGGAGGTAGTTGACGGTTGCTCTCGGTGTAGGTCTGCCATATAACAAGGTGCTTCAGTAGCAAACGATAAGTTTATTTGGTATGCGAGAGCCACTCGAAGCGATTCAAAGACTGCGACAGAGCACACACACATTTGCTAACACTGTACCAGAGTCTGTATATGGAGAAATCGGTCTTTAGTCCGAAGCATTTCCCATGGGCAATTTCGCCCCACAAAGGAAGATTACTGAGAACCACCGACTTTCTCATTTTCCTTCATATGAGGAAATTGCCAATGGGAAATGAGACCGATTGTGCGTCAAATGTAGAGAGATGCAGTGATATTGATGCGTGTGCATAAAAGCGAAACAAAATTCTGGAAAAACGTTTGATTGCAGTTTTAGGAAGAAACTGGAGAAGCAACATCAGTCGATTTCCATGAATTTTTCCATGCTCATGTTTACATTGTGTGCACGTGCTCGTTGAACGTTATTCCTGAGATAAGAGTGAAGTGCAGTTGTGAGAATGAGAGTTTATGAACAATGATTAGTAGATCAAGCAATCTTTAATTTTCCTTCAAACCCGCCCGTCAGATGCAAAGTCGACCATCTCCAAGAAATCGTTACAGGCAATCCAACAGTTATCAAAATGGTGTTGAGCTTCAATCGTGGACCAAGGGGTCAGAACTCCCTGAGAGACCTCCTCGCACCCTTCATCCAGGATGTCATCAATGACAATACTCTGCACATCAACATCAACCCTGTAGAGGTCTACAAGGCCTGGGTCAACCACATGGAGTCTCAGACTGGTGAGGCAAGGTAACGACACTTCCACTAGGAATCTGGGAATTTTCTCTGGTTTGTCGTGGTTGTTGATCCTGGTGATTATGCCCTTACCATGACTTGAAATAACCCGTACCATGCAATCCATCACTATTACTGTAAATCTCAAGCTCTGTTTTTGTTCACCAGAAATGTAATTGTGATTGTCAGCCGCCCACCCTGTTTCTTGCCACTTGCCACCATGTTGTGTTTTTTTTAGCACTTTCAACATTCATTAAAGCAGAAAATGTGATTATAAACATGTTATTGACTTCCACTAACAAAGATGAATCTACTGACATTGCCCTGCCTTTTTAAAAACAAAAGGTCAAATTTGAACCCACCATCATATGCCAATGACGTTTTTTACTGTATTTTATCAGTAAATGTGGACAGGAGGTTTTACTGTATTTATTTTTAAATACTGATTCTCCGTTTCTGAGCTTTCAAACTTCCCTGTGCCACATGTAGCCATCTGCCATACGACGTTGCTCCAGAGCAGGCTCTCTGCCATGTGGAGGTGAGAAGAAAAGTTGAGAGTTCGATCCACAGCCTTTGCAATGCTGCCGATCGACTCCTGCGTTCCATAACCTCAGCAGTGCATAAGATCCCGTACGGCTTGCACTTCCAACGTTTATTTGGCTTTGGTCTGTGTTTGTGGTCAATGATCTGCATTCAGTCCTGCAGCGCAACTTATCGCTAGATTTTTATTCCGGCTGAGACGCAGTGGAGGCCTTTTGAGGTCATCTTGGAAATCGCTAGATTTTGAATCCGTATTTTTTTTTATCTTGCAGGTATGGTATGCGCTATATGGCGAAAGTTCTCAAAAATTCCCTCCAGGAGAAGTTCCCTGATGCCAATCAAGATGAGTTACTCAAGGTGAAAAAATACATATAAATTTTCATTGTATCCAGAGAACAGACATAGTGTCCTGCACAAAAAGGGCGATTTTTATCAACCGGTTCAGACATGCAGTAGAATACCAAGTTCTTGTCCCTGGCAGATCGTGGGAAACCTTCTCTACTACCGCTACATGAACCCAGCCATCGTAGCGCCGGATGCTTTTGATGTGGTGGATGTCCTTGCCGGTGGTCAACTACAGGCTGAGCAGCGCCGGAATTTGGGTTCTGTGGCCAAAGTTCTCCAGTTTGCAGCTGCAGGAAAGTTATTCGATGGCGAGAGCTCCCACATGGCCTCCATGAATGACTACTTGTTGTCTGCTCACCAAAAGTTTAGGTATAACACTCCATCTTGTCAGTCTACTGTCGTATATTTGAGGGATTAGATATTCAAGATCATTGATTACAAAATGATATTTTTCCATCAATTGTACGGATCGTAATTTGTATCTGAGTCATGGTGGTCATTTTGTGAGCTAACGTGTATTGTGAATTGTTGGTGAATGAATCTCAAACTGGCTGAAGGTTAATACAAGATTCACTGAACAGCTTGTTTTCAAATGGTGTAGCTTAACTTTGAACTTGGATTTACTGATAATACGGTATTGTAATTATACATGGTAATGTTATAAAGCCTAAAGCATAACCTAGAACCACATTCATCATCAGGTCTAATGGTCGTCATCTTTTTTTGTTAAAAGATGCTTGTCTAACTTGTTCATTTGTCAAGTCCAGTGTCCACCTTTAGTTTACACTGTCACCAGATCAGAGCATTCGTCCTGAACTTCCGTTCGCAGGGAGTTCTTTGAAGAAGCCTGTGAAGTCTTGGATCCAGAAGAGATGTTCAACATTGATGAATACTCTGATCTAGTGACAGTCAATCAAACCCGTGGTGCATACGACCGTTGAGGAGATAATTAATACACACATGGTAAAGTACTGGTGCAGATACACCAACCCCTCACCCCTACTGGTGCTGACAAACCAACCCCTCCCCCCTACTGATGCTAATACACCAATCCCTCCCACAATTCCCTACTACTCTCAAATGATGTACATCAACCACATTTATGTGATGTCCACTGCCATGCAAAAGCTGTGTTCACCGGTTGTATGTATGTCATGATGCAACAGCTGCTTCTGGAACACGAGGACACCATCGCGGTAGACCACAATGACCCACTTCATGAGTTGCTCCACGATCTTGGCGACGTGCCGAGCCTCAGCATGCTGGTCGGTGAGTAAAGGACACTTTTCGACACAATTTGGTCCATACACATCCTGATTCCTGCCCCATTGAGTTCTGGTTGTAGTTATTGTCATCGAGTGGTTTCATGGTTTTAATCACCTCCTGTCCACAAGTTTCAATTTGTTTATTTATACACAAAGAATTAAGTTAAGCACCCCTACACAACGAATTAAGGTAAGCACCCCCTAATATATATTCTTTATGTATATGTATACATTGGCATATATTCTAAGGTATGTGAGATCAAATAATGATTGGTATGACATTAGCAATTATCCATTGATGAAATGCAGATGAGTGCACTCATCTGTGACGCCCATCGCTCGTGCAGCACGTGTTATCATCCACGTGGTCGTGATTTTCTGTAAATGCACTATCATCACGGGTTATTGCAAGTCACGCCTGAGCTCGTGTGGGGGTTACATGGTCATTTTCTCGTAATGGTGGCTCGTAGACGGTTGTCGGACGGAGAACGATGGCGGATAATAGGCATGATCGAGTCCGGAATGTCCAGAAAAGCTGTAGCTCGAACGTTTGGTTACCACCATTCGGTGATCAGTCGGTTGGTGCAGAAACACCAGGAAACGGATGCGGTGAAGGACCGCCCAAGGTCTGGAAGACCTCGCGTGACAACAGTCCGCCAAGATAGAGCGCTTTTGAGACTGGTGCGACGATATCCCTTCGCCTCGAGCCATTTCCTGAAGGACAACTGGCTGCCCAACAGAAGGCTATGTCACCGTACCGTGTGGAACCGCCTGAAATCGGCCGGTTTAAGGTCAAGACGAGTGATCAAGCGTCCAAGGCTACTCGAACGACATCAGAGGGAGCGTTTGGCATGGTGCCTAGCGCGACGTGGATGGAACATCCGGTCTTGGAGGCGAGTTCATTGGTCGGATGAAAGCCGGTTCTTGCTGTACGTGACAGATGGGCGTGTTCGGGTGTGGCGCCACAAAAACACCGCGTATGCACCTAAAAACATTCAACCAACGGTACCCTTTGGTGGTGGCTCGATTATGGTCTGGGGATGCTTCTCCCATGACTGTAAGTTGGACCTGATAACTGTGCGAGGTAACCTCAACGGAGAGCGATATGCCGAGGAAATCCTGAATACCACCGTAATCCCGCACTTCGATGACCACACCCTCGCCAGCAGACCCATCTTCATGGATGACAACGCCAGGCCTCACCGTGCGAGACGCGTCCGAGCCTTGCTGGAGCAAGGTGCTGTGACAACCATCCCCTGGCCTGCGTACAGTCCTGACCTGAACCCCCTCGAGCACGTTTGGGACATGTTGGGACGACAAATTGCGAAGATGGTCCCTCCAATAGCCAATCTGGATGAATTGGAACGTGCATTACATCGGGAATGGAACAACCTGCCACAGCAACGCATACGACGGCTTACAGGGTCTATGAGACGTAGGGTTGAGTCAGTGATCCGATCACGTGGGTCCTCCACACGTTATTGACGCAAAGATCGCTAGAGGTCTTCTCAGAACAATGACTGTACGTTAGAAAACATAAACGTCATCCACACTGTCCGTGATGGACCTATAGCTCCATACTTAAATTGAGGTGCAAATATGCCTAAAATTCCCAAAAAATTTCACCTTTAATTATTCAGAATAAAATATTGAAAACGGCATGATTGTTATGTTTTTATGTGACCATAATATCACTTCTCCAGAAAATATAGCAATATCATGGGTATATTACACTGTTTTGACGACAACAAACTTGTAATGTGCGAGGTTGTAAAAAAACGGGGGGGGTGCTTAACTTAATTCTTTGTGTATATATATATTTTGTACAACTCCTCTTGTAGCTTTAATATGTCCTTGCACTTCAAAGTTGCTGTCAATTTTATGCAGAAAGCTGTTTTCAAGCTAATGTTCAAGGTTAGCCTGTACATTGTTCTAGAAAATTGCAAGAGTGCCAAATCACTAAATGTTTGTGGGGGTTGTCATGGTGACGTGTGTTTGAGTGTGAAATGACGTAGTAGCTGCACAAAGCATTGTGGGCATTTCCCAGATGGCAACAGTGTGATTCGCTGGGCAAGAGAGGTGCAAAATAATACGAATCCAAGTCCCCAGGCTCCACCTTACATGCTTACATATATATATAACACCTCTCGCTTTGCTCACCATCATTAGTTTATTTCCCCCTTTCTCTTGATTTGATCGACTTATTCGGCCGAGGCCATGAGGTTGAGGCTGTTTATTCCTGTGATGCAAAACACCCTGCAACCCGTGCCTGTAGAAAACAGATTTTTTTTTTGGAATGCTCCCGCATTTTCCATCCAATCGTCATGCAACTTTCTATGAAGCTTTTACCATTGCACATATTTCTTGTTTAGTCAACTTGGTGGCTTCGAAGGCCATAAAATACAAGTTGATGAGTCTTTCCTTGGTGTTGGGAAAGGAGGTGCACAGAGTACACTGCACAAGTGCAAGCATGTGTACACTTGATGGTTTGAACCCGGACCAAAAATAAAAAACGGGAAAAGGCAGGAATCCCAAATCAATTTTCCAAGATTTTTCCAAGAATGTACCAGGTAGAAACACTAACTTGGCTCCATTTGTTTGAAAGGTTTTTTTCTGCTCAAGCTCGAAAATTATGTTTGCACCATTTCTAATTTTTAGCATACACGGCGTTTCTGCGGTGTGTCACAATTGCTGCCAGTGTGTCACACTAGACAACATAGAAGATAATGAGAGAGCTACAATATTATCCTGAACCTTGTGTTGACCGGAACTTCCAGTTCCAGTTGTCCTTTTTCATCTCATTCGCACAAGGGTCTCTGCCAACATTCCACGACATGGTCAAGGGTGGTTGTGGATGCCTATTTCCTGGTTTGCATAATTTCAGGATGGCATTTATTTTAAGCACATACTAATTTGATTTAAAAAAAAATCTATCGATGCAATTTCGGGCATTATTTTCTACTTAAAACTTGAACTGCTAGAATTAATATTACCCATAGGGATGAGTGAAGTAAAAGTGGGAAGCGATCGATGGAAGTAATCTTTACTGGTACTGTTTTCCAGGAGACACCATGGAGGCTGCTGACACCACCAGGGAGGCCCAGCTGGCCAAGACCGAAATCTCCCTCATGCTCAAGAACAAGTTTGATGTTCCAAAGGCAGATGACGGCATGCATACCTTGCTGCTCAGGTTACAAGCGGGTTGGGCAGCAAATGCGAATGCAGATCTATGTTTACTTTAGTCATGCAATCTCTTTCGCAAATTTTAACTTTGATACCGAAAGGCTGTAAAGCTTGCCCACTTGTAACAGGAAGACTACCGAGATCATTGACTATTGGCTGTTTGTCAAAGGTTTACCCGTTTGCCCCGCTTTCCCCGTTTACAGCAAGGAACTTGATTGACTTCCTCATTGCAGGACAAAGCAACACATTGTGGACATGATCAGAGCGCAATCCGGGGAAACGTTGCTGGACATCTTGAAAACACCCGCCAAGTCAGAGCAGGTGTGAACTGCAGCAATGAAACTTTGTACAGTTGTGGCCAAAAATATTGGCATCCTTGCACTTTTTTCAAATAGCGCACCATTTCTTCCAGAAAATTGTTGAAATAAAAAAAATCTTTTGGTATCCACATATGTATTTCTTTGGTTTGCAGTTGAACAAAACCAAAAAAAAGCTGAAAGAATGACTAAATCTTGGCTTATTCCACACAGAAATCCTAAAATTGCCTGGACAATATTATTGGCACCTTTTGTAAGTTGTGAGAAATAATTAGATTTCAAGCAGGTGATTCTCCTTTACCTCGGAATTGAACTCACCTGTGGTGAGTTGCAGGTGCCTGCAATATAAAAATCACTCATTCAACCAGTTTGAATAGAGAAAAGGAGTCATTCTGCTGTTTTGTGTCACTGTGTGTACCGCAGTGAGAATGGAGAAAAGAAAGAAAAACAGAGAATTGTCTGAGGAGGTCAGACACAAGATTGTAGACAAGCATGGACAATCTCAAGGCTACAAGTCCATCTCCAGAGACCTTGATGTTTCTGTGTCCACCGTACGCAATGTTATCAGGAAGTTTAAGGCCCATGGCACTGTAGCCAAACTCCCTGGACGTGGCCGCAAGAGAAAACTTGATTGAAGATTACAGTGAAGGATTGTTTGAATGGTGGAGAAAGCACCTCCATCAACTGCCAAACGGATTCAAGCTGACCTTCAGTCACAAGGTATGACAGTTTCAACTCGCACCATCCGTCACCAACTCAATGAAAGGGGGTTCTATGGTAGGAGACCCAGGAGGACCCCACTGCTGAGAAAGCCTGACTGGCGTTTTCCAAAACACACCTGAACAAGCCAAAATCCATCTGTGAGAATGTCCTGTGGACAGATCAGACTAAATTAGAGCTTTTTGGTGAAGTACATCATCTCTATGTTAACAGAAGACAAAACGAAACCTTCAAAGAAAATAACACCTTCCCTACAGTCAAACATGGAGGAGGTTCAGTTATGTCTTAGGGTTGGTGTGCTGCCTCTGGCTCTGGGTGCCATGAATATGTGCATGACATCATGAAATCAGGAGATTACCAAGGCATTTTGGAGCACAATGTTCAACCTGGTGTCAGAAAGCTGGGTCTCCGTCGAAGATCATGGGTCTTGCAGCAGGACAATGACCCCAAACACACTTCAACAGTTTGGAGAAGGCACACTTCCAATCTGGGAGAACTGGAGCAGTTTGCACAAGAAGAGTGGGCCAAACTGCCAGTAGAGAGGTGTAGGAAGCTCATTCATGGCTATAGGAAATGCTGGACTGCAGTTATTTTGTCCAAAGGCTGTGCTACCAAATATTAAGTCTGGGGTGTCAATAATTTTGTCAATGCCATTTCTTTTTATTTTCTGATATAAAAAGATATATTAAGTTCTGAATCAAAAACGAAGGTTCTGTAATATTAACAGTGAAATAAAGAATTGTGGAGACCAATTTTTTTGTAAATTTTTGTCAAATCAAAATTCAAACTTTTGTCAATTTCAACTTATTTTTAGAGAAAGTTTTGAGTTATTTGAAAAAAGTGCAAGGGTGCCAATAGTTTTGGGCACGACTGTACATTGTTACTCTGTGACCTTAATAAAGCACATGTTTCACTGTAGAAAAATAAAAAGATCTTTGCTTGTCTTGATTGTTTCCTGAACCTGACATTGAAATTGCCAAAGTTTAGATGCAATTTATCACTCTTTCTTCACTTTTCCTCCACTTGCCTGCTCCAATCAGGCGTTTGCATATGAACACATGATGAGGAGACGGCTTGGACGTATGGATGAGAACTGCAGTTCATCACTAGAACAAAAGAAAAACGAGGTCATGAAGAACCTTCAGATTCTTGAAGCTGCCACAATGATCTCGTCTGCAAACAACTACCAGGAACTCATTAACGAAATTGCAAAGGTATATCTACTAGATAAGAGAGCAGTTGGTCTGTGTGTGCCATTTTTCTCAGAGATGGCTGAATGGATCTTCGTCCAACTTTCAGAGGTTCATCAGTGAGTGCATGGGAGTGTTTTAGGCAAAAATAGATTTATTTATTTTGAAAAAAAAGTTCGTTTTTTTTTTTTTTTTGTAAAAAAATTGCTCCATCGTTTCTAAGCCTTTTTGATTAATGACAATTATATACAAGTACACATTCGCATAAATAAATAAAAAACAATTACCAGACATTTGAACACAAATAAAAACAATTCCGGGAGTGGTCGAAGTTCCTGAACGCCATCATACTTAACTCGGAGATGTGATGAACGGCACATTCACCAGCATATATTCAACGAAAAGGTAAAATGATGATTTGACATTTGTGATGGATTCTGATTTGGGTGTAATTGCTTTTCCATTATATTTGCCCTCATTTCAAATATGTTAATGTTTCTTTTTCACTTGAGCAATGCCGGGCACTCAAGCTATAAACACTTGTATACTTTACTCGGGGTACACATACAAATACAACATTGTCTGGGAGGGAGGGGGGGGGGTAACATAGGCTATGTGGCCGCGGCCTCATGCGGGGCTCAGGGGGGCCGGGGGAGGGTCGATACCCTCGCCTCGGAGCTCAGCGAGGAAGAAGAAGAAGATCGTCGCTTCTCCAGGATCTTGTCTTTTTCCTTCCGTTTCCGGTCTCCTTTTTCCCAGAAGGGCTCCTGACCCTTTAATCACAACAACCTTTAATCGACTACACATTGATAAGCAAAGACCTGAATAGTAATTCACATGAATTCGTAACACTCCCCCCCCTTCAAGAAAGAAAGTTTGAACCCAGCGAAAACTTTCTTTGCCGGCCAACTTGGATAAACAAACCAGATAACTCACCCCCCCCCAAATCATCAGTTCCCCCCGGGCACAGTCATCACTTAAAAATAAAGCAACAATATTTCACCCAATCCCCTAGATTAATTCCCTCTGGACCAAGCGTCAACCACTTCTAGTTTCTCTTGAATGACGGTTAAGAGGTGGTGACGAAAGCCCCAAAGTTAAACCTCTCGATAGCACTTTTTCGGGAGGCCCAGCTGAGTATTCCCTACATGGACGCCTTAAGGAATGTGGAGTTCACGGTTAGTCCGGGGAGGAAAGTTCATTACATGGACGCCTTTAAGAACGTGGAGTTCACGGTTAGTCCGTGCAGGAAAGTTCACTACCTGGACGCCTTTAAGAACGTGGCGTTCACGGTTAGTCCGTGTAGGAGCCCCGGCTCGGCGGCTCCACCGTATATAGTGCTTCAACTTCTCCAGACTCCTAACAGTTACGGTGGGACCCCTTGTCCCAGCCGTTACCTGACTGGCGGTCTCCTTCCCGGCCAGTGCTCTGACATTCATTCCTTTGGGAGGTGCCGTAACTCTGGGAGCCTCCATAGTAATATCGGCTGCTGCCAACACCAAAACTACCGCCAAGTGGTCCTCTTCTGTAGACCTCTCGACGCCTACGAAATGCCTTCCCTACTGTTATGGTCCGACCTTCCAAATCCTTACCATTCCAATTCTTCTCTGCCTCCCTGGCGTCTCTTGTGCTTGCAAACGTGACAAAGCCGAACCCTCTTGACCGTTGCGTTTCCCTGTCTTTTACCACCCGCACTTCCACCAGCGGCCCATATCTGTTGAAGACAGAGGTCAGAACTTCTTCCTCTGTGTTGAAGTTCAGTCCCCCTACAAATAACTTGGAACTTTTGTCGCCATCCCGAGCTGGTGTGGTGTTATTCTCCCTGCTGTGCTCTTTACCAACCCTCGGGTTACCATAAATTTGCCCCCCGGCCAAATCATTCCCGATAATCACAGATACTCCCTCCACAGGGAGCGTGGCTTGTAAACCGACGGTGACTGGTCCTGACACCAAATTGGATTCCAAATGGATGACATGAAGTGGGGCACTAACACAGCCACCGATCCCTTGTAACCGAACACTATCACCAGTTGCGGTACTCTTTGACAATGGCAAAATGCCCTCAAGCATTAAGGATTGATGGGCTCCGGTGTCCCTCAAAACCCTAACCGGTCTTGGGTTAGTCAAGTCTCCCTTGAGTGAGACCAACCCCTCATAAATAAATGGTTGGTAACTCTTCTGTGGGCGATTTCTTACGCTTGCCATCGCATTCGGAGTGGTAATAGTCGGACTCCGCTCTGGGTTTTCCCTTTTCATGAGGTAACAACTGGACATCAAGTGTCCAGGGTTCTTGCAAAAAGCGCAAGTAGGCCCGGAGGAAAAACTCGTGGTCTGCCTCGGGCCCCCCGAAAAATAAGTTTGTCTTGGGCCCGTAGCCCCCTGATTTCGAACAGTTCGGGTATCAGCATTGTCCCCATAATCATCTCGCGGCCGCCGCCATGTATTGTCGTTCTCTGCACCTGCTGTTCCACACCTCCCCTGCGGAGATCTAGGCGAGGAGTTAGGTTCGTGGACCCCTATCCGGTGTGTTAAGGCATAATCATCTGCCATGGTGGCTGCGTCCCACAACTTCGGTACTTTCTTTTCCTGCAGGTACACTTTGATGTCCTCGTGGACACACTGTTGAAATTCCTCCACCAGCATCAGGTCACGCAATGCTTCGAAGTCGTTCCCGACTCCTTTTGACTCACACCACCGATCAAACATATTTTCTTTCACTCTAGCAAACTCCACATGGGTCTCACTCTCCCTCTTCCTGGCATTCCTGAATTTTTGCCGGTAAGCTTCCGGAACCAACTCATAGGCTTTGAGGATGTGCTTCTTCAATACCTCATAATCTGCACATTGGTCCATTGGTGGCGCCGAATAAATATCTTGAGCTTTTCCCACCAGCACACTTTGCACTAGTATGGTCCAGGCCTCCTCCGGCCAGTTTAACTGTCGAGCCACTTTCTCAAAGTGTGGAAAAAATTTAGCGACTTCCTTTTCACTGAAGGGTGGAACCAGCCTCACATGTCTGCCCACATCCCAGGTGTTCTGGCTAGGTGTCGACCCCGTCAGCAAGGGTGGTACCTCTCCCCGTTCTCTCATTAACTCCAGCTCCTTGAATTTAATTTCTTGCTGAAGCGCCATGTCACGTTCCTTTAATTCCCTTTCCGCTTTTCTCTCCTCTGCTTCGAGTTCCCTTGCAGCTCTCCTCTCCTCTGCTTCTGCTTTCCTTTCCTCTGTTTTCATCCTTTCTAACCTTTCCTGGAGTTCTCGTTCCACTCTCCTTTCTTCTTCTGCTCTTTCCTTTTCTGCTTTCCTTTCTTCTTCTGCTAACCTTTCCTGGAGTTCTCGTTCCACTCTCCTTTCCTCTGCTTGTTTCTCTTCTCTCCTCTCTTCTGCTTTCCTTTCTTCTTCTGCTCTTTCCTTTTCTGCTTTCCTTTCTTCTTCTGCTCTTTCCTTTTCTGCTTTCCTTTCTTCTTCTTTGATCCGTTCCTGGCTCCGTAATTGCAACTCCAGTTTCCGGAGCTCAACATCTTCTGGTTCTTCGGGTAGCCACTGCCAGGCTAACTCGTCCCATGTTCCTAATCCCACCATAGATTGTATCACCGTGGTCTGCAACTCTGCCTTCCTCAAATTAGTTCGGACCTCCAAGTTAAAATGTTTGGCCAATTTCAAGAGGTCCGACTTTAGTAACGCACGGAACTGTGCCTCACTCGGTGTTACCGCAAAGTTCTGTGCCACAAACGCCATGGTGCCTATCGTTAACACCTGTTAACCTTCACCCAAGACTTTACCCCCAATTTCCCCAAAAATTTACCAATTAATACTTAATTAATAAATTTTAATTAATAAAAATATTATTTTATTATTTTATACAATTTTAGATCCCGGATGTAGACCCAATTGCGAATCCGCCAATCGTAATTTGGACGAGCCCCCAATTCTGTTACGTGGTCCCCCCGGTAACTACCTGGTCTCGGTGACCCCCGGACCGTGGGAGGCACCCCGCCAGAAAGATATATGATTTATACGCTTTCGTAACGCAATCAATATGAATTCCAGTCAATAAGAAACCCCACACCAAGGATCCAGAGTACTCAATAATATATTCCCCCAAGGAATCAACAATCAACAACCATCAACAATCCACAATCAACAATCAAGCACCAATATGATTAAGATGGCCATCTTATATATGTGTGTCCCCTTTCCCCCACTCCCGACCCCTTGGGTACTCACGACCCCTTTGGTCTCTGTCCCTCACAATGTCTCTGGGCCCCTCCTAACCAAGATGATGGTCGGCTTCTCCGCACACGGGCGGTTGAACGAACCCCTGGCTGACGTGCTCCCAAACGTGCACGTCACGTACCGGGAACAACGGTTGCAGCGCGCACCTCCTTGCCAAGCAATGCGGGCAAAGCAACGCGCGGCTTGTCCAGCGCGCAAGGCCCAAGGTGCGACCCGTACGCGTCCTTGTAGACGGTGAGGCGAACTGTGTAGGACGCTGGGTTCCGTGCACGAACCCACGGCAACTTGATGTGTCAAGGGGTAATTCCTTTCGCCAGATGGGTTTCCCAACGCAGCGTCAGACGCTGCTCGATATCGATACCCTCGCCTCGGAGCTCGGCGAGGAAGAAGAAGATCGTCGCTTCTCCAGGACCTCGTGTCTTTTTCCTTCCGTTTCCGGTCTCCTTTTTCCCAGAAGGGCTCCTGACCCTTTAATCACAACAACCTTTAATCGACTACACATTGATAAGCAAAGACCTGAATAGTAATTCACATGAATTCGTAACAATATATATTGTTGCGGATATGAGGATGGCATTTTTTTTATTGTGTGTATTGTTGTGGTAAATTGTGGTGATGAACATTGGTTGGATATGGCGCCTCCTGCCTCCGGAGTTGTGTAAAGGTCAAAGGGCGTCTCGGTAATTAGTCCATAAAGCATCCACGTCAGCCAATCATAGAATACCCCTGTTCGATAGCTTATATCTTATTATGTGTCTTAGGGTAAGGCTGTGTCTCCCATTAACTTAAATACTCCATTGCACCGAGTGAAAAAGAGATAGATTCCCTTCATTCCCATTCCCAAAAACCTCCATTCCCCCTTTCGTCGATTGGCAATTACCTCCCCTCCAATTGCCGCCATTGACCATGAGGCAGGGTCGGAGAAGAAAGGCGTGTCTCCACCTCGTCATAGAGGGGAGGAGTGAGCCAGCCCCACTCGACCAACCATGAGCCAGGGGTTTGGCTTGAGAGGGCGGAGAGAGAACGTTTGGGGGAGGTTCGCAAAGGTTGAGGGGCGGGGCCTATATAACCCGCAGCGGTACATTCCCAGAGAGAGACATGAGATGGGCTGAGAAAGAAGAGGAGCTTTTAAGAGAGTCGCAACAAGGTCCAAGGCAGATGAGCTGAGAAGAGAGAGGGTCCAAGAAAGAGCCGAGTTGTGAGGTCCAACAAGCAGAGATCATCCAAGGAAGCACCAAGCCTGCTATTCGTCACCTCGCTCGTGAGCGGTAGCGTCTACAGCAGCAGCAGCAACAACGCTCGCCAGCCGCTTAGGGGCCTGGACGGCAGTTCGGAGCAGGGCCGCAAAGGAACGGCGGCTGCCCAACGTGTGGATCGTGCTGCCGGACCCAGTGGACTTTCCTCTCCTTCCAGCCAATTCCTATCATCATTCCCCGTGTAAGTGTGTTCGTAGTCTGTCGTTTGTCTTGTCCCTGGGTAGTAACAATAAGTCTGTATAAGCTGGTATTTTCACTGTGTCACCTGCGTCTCATGTGCTTGTAAATAAACGTGACTGCTTTCTTTTTGCTTATGTGTGTAAATAGTAAATAAATTTAGTAGTATTTCCAAACCTTTCTTTGCCTTCGTCTTCCTCTTTGCATTCGGTCGGTTTAGAGTTTTCCATATTGGGCAGCTGCGGTGCGATACGGCCAAAGTTTGGGGTGAATCGGGTTTTCGTCAGGGAAGCACTGTTCGGTCGCGGAGCCTCCGCTCGGCAAATATAACATCTTTAACCCCGTCCGTAACAATATATATATATATATGTATATATGTATATATATATGTATATATGTATGTATATATGTATATATATATGTATATATGTATATATATATGTATATATATGTATATACAGTATATGTATATATATATGTATATATATATATGTATATATATGTATATATATGTATATATATGTATATATATGTATATATATGTATATATATGTATATATATGTATATATATGTATATATATGTATGTATATGTATGTATATATATATATATATATATATATATATATATATATATATATATATATATATATATATATATATTCATATTCATCCAATGAGGACCTATCTGTGATGTCTTTATCTTCCATTTTCCCTTTGCTCCTCTGCTCACCTGTCAACATGCTTCCCTGTGTCATGTGTGTGGGAGATTAGATTTGTCTAAACAACAAAGCTATAAAAGTACTTTTTGAAAACAGCTCGCAATGGTTGGTGAACTGCTGGCCACGAGATTGATAACTATTGCACCAGGCAGATCACAGATGTTGTTATGTCAACCACAGTGACGTCACTAAGCTGGCCAGAGTGACATCATTTACTCTCATGCTGACGGCTGGGCTTTTGTACTCCAGGTGGATCCATGATCATCTCTGGTATCAGCTGCTTCTTACTGTGGTTTGGTAACAGTCAAGCCACTATGATTGGAATGCTTTACCTCTACAACGGCCTTTCCATCTCTGCGTGGAATTCTCTCCAAGTACTTACCACGGAACTATTCCCCTCAGATCGCAGGTATGTCAAACCTTTAGGGAAACCAGGTGCTGTCCTTAATTAGCTGAGTGACGGCAGGATAGCTCAGCTGGTAACGTGCTCGTCTCTGACATGTCTAGTCCTGGATTTGTTCCCCTTGGGGCCGAGTCCGACTTGAACTCCTGTCACGATGCAGTGCTGGTATTGGTGGTGCTGCATCCTGGTGCATGGCATCGTATACAAGTGGATATAACACTGATTGCTATCATTGTCAACAAATAAAGTTCCCGTTTATATACAGTGCATTCAGAAAGTATTCAGATCCCTTCACTTTTTTCACATTTTGTTATGTTGCAGCCTTATGCTGAAATCGTTTAAATTCATTTTTTCCCTCATCAATCTGCACTCAATACCCCATAATGACAAAGAGAAAACAGGATTTTAGAAAGTTTTGCAAATTTATTAAAAACAAAAAACTGAAATATAACATTGACATAAGTATTCATACCCTTTGCTATGACACTTGAAATTTAGCTCAGGTGCCTCCCATTTCTCTTGATCATCTTTGTGATGTTTCTACACCTTGATTGGAGTCCACCTGTGGTAAATTCAATTGATTGGACATGATTTGAAAAGGCACACACCTGTCGATATAAGGTCTCACAGATGACAATGCATATCACAGCAAAAACCAAGCCATGAGGTCGAAGGAACTGCCTGCAGAGCTCAGAGACAGGATTGTGTCGAGGCACAGATCTGGGGAAGCCGACAAAAAAATTTCTGCTGCATTGAAAGTTCCCAAGAGCACAGTGGCCTCCATAATTCTTATATGGAAGAAGTTTGGAACAACCAGGACTCTTCCTAGAGCTGGCCACCCGGCCAAACTGAGCAATCAGGGGAGAAGGTTCTTGGTAAGAGAGGTGACCAAGAACCCGATGGTCACTCTGGCTGAGCTCCAGAGATCCAGTGTGGAGATGGGAGAAACTTCCAGAAGGACAACCATCACTGCAACACTCCAACGTTCTGGGCTTTATGGCAGAGCGGCCAGACGGAAGCCTCTCCTCAGTGAAAGACACATGAAAGCCTGCCTGGAGTTTGCAAAAAAGCACCTAAAGGACTCTCAGACTGTGAGAAACAAGATTCTGTAGTCTGATGAAACCAAGATTGAACTGTTTGGCTTCCGTCTGACCACTCTGCAATAAAGCCCAGAACGTTGGAGTGTTGCAGTGATGGTTGTCCTTCTGGAAGTTTCTCCCATCTCCACACAGGATCTCTGGAGCTCAGCCAGAGTGACCATCGGGTTCTTGGTCACCTCTCTTACCCAGGCCCTTCTCCCCCGATTACTCAGTTTGGCCGGGCGGCCAGCTCGAGGAAGAGTCCTGGTTGTTCCAAACTTCTTCCATTTAAGAATTATGGAGGCCACTGTGCTCTTGGGAACCTTCAATGCAGCAGAAATTTTTTTGTAGGCTTCCCCAAATCTGTGCCTCGACACAATCCTGTCTCTGAGCTCTGCAGGCAGTTCCTTCGACCTCATGGCTTGGTTTTTGCTCTGATATGCATTGTCAGCTGTGAGACCTTATATAGACAGGTGTGTGCCTTTTCAAATCATGTCCAATCAATTGAATTCACCACAGGTGGACTCCAATCAAGGTGTAGAAACATCACAAAGATGATCAAGAGAAATGGAAGGCACCTGAGCTAAATTTCAAGTGATCTCGCGAGATCTTGGAGACGGCGGCAGGGATTTTCGAAGCTCCACACGGTCTCCACGTTTTTCGAAGTTAAGTCTGTTCACAATTGTATTTTGTCGAAACTGTATTTATCTTTCGGTGTGTGAAGTTATTGTGTGCAACTTTGGTTGTTTCTCGGTGTTTATCTTTCATAAATTGATCGTCTGTTTGCCGTGTCGTGTCTTGAGGCCTTGTACAGTGTGCACTGTACAACCTTGAGGCTTTGTTTTTCTCTCAGCGGTCCGTCTTTTGTGATCCAATAACTTTCGTTCTCTGTATTCCCAGGCTTTTCACCCATAGCCTACTTCCTTGTGTAAATCTCAACTCAAAAAAAAAAAAAAATTTTCCTTCTCTGTTATCATTCGTTTATTCATTCTTATTCGTTCGTTCGTTCTTCGACCACGTGTTTCTCCCCCATTTCCCCAGATAGTTTTCACTCATTAACCTTCAATGTTTACACTTTCCCCTCAAGTTATGTATTCCGTCATATTTTATAACACCTTTTTCTTCTTCTTCTTTAAAAGGCTGCTTTCGACTTGCTCACCAAATCAATTCATCCCAAAAAAAATATCCATCTCCTATAGTGCCTTTTTTCTACATTCCCTAAACTCTCCTGCACTCCATCCTCCATCCAGCGTCCTTAAACGTATTTTTAACTCGAAGGTCACAAGCAACTCATTTTGCAATAAATGTTCGTTTCCCATAAATCGTACACTTTCAAAAATCCAATCTCACCCCTCCCCTCCAAATCTTCCCCATAACCCCTCCCCTCCAAATCTTCCCCATCACCCCTCCCCTCCAAATCTTCCCCATCACCCATCCCTTTCAAATCTCCCCCCTTGCCCCCTCCCTCCTAAACGACCCCCTCACCCCTCCCTGCCAAGACGCCCCCTCGCCCCTCCCCTCCTAGACTCCTGCCTCACCCCTCCCCTCCAAATCTCCCCCATATCCCATCCCTTTCAAATCCCTCCCCTTGCCCCTTCCCTCCCAAACTTCCCCCTCACCCCTCCCCTTCAAATCTCCCCACCCTCATTGCTTCTCAATTTCCCCCCTCTCACTCCCCCTCCTCAAAGCGTCCTCCCTGCTTCTTCCCCCTTCAAACTCTCACCTCCATCTCCCCCAACCTTCTGCCTCGCTCTTCCCCCTCCTCAAATAACACCTCATTGTGGCTCACCCAATCACCATCAAACCTTTTGTCCGCCCCATCCTTCCCTTTCTCCGAGCTATTCTGAAATCTCTGACACACCTTCAACAGCTCTCCCTACCTCTTCCACCTCTTCCACATCTTACCCTACCCCTCCTCCCCCCTGTTCTGTATCTGATGCTCCCCCTTCCTCTTCATTAACGGTATGGACCTCAAACATCCGGGGCCTTCGTTCAAACTTAACTGATCTCTCCATACAGGTTGCTTCTGTCAAACCAGACGTGATCTGCTTAACAGAAACTTTCCTCCTTTATGATGTCTCTGATTCCATAGTATCTCTCCCGGGCTACTCCCTCCTCCGGTATGATAGACCTGAGCCTCGTCCTGGAGGCGGGGTTGCTATCTTTATCAAAAACTCTCTTCCTCACTCGCCCTGCACTGCACTCTCTCCACCTCACCCCCAGGAATACCTCTGGCTACGGCTTCCCCTTCGCTCCCACCTCTTGTTCATATGTGTGTTGTACCGTCCACCAAACAGTGATGACTCCATCTACATCTCGCTGTCTGATGATATGGACCAACTTCTATCTACTCATTCCAACTCTCTCTTCCTCATATGTGGTGATTTCAACTGTCACCATGCCAGTTGGCTGGGTGTGGGTACCTCTCTCACCAGCCATGGCTCCTCAGCAAAGGACTTCTGCGACTCACTGGGACTGACACAATCTGTCAATTTCCCGACCCGGATCTCAGTCAACGGAACATCTTCTCTTCTGGACTTGGTTATGACTAACTTCCCTGAAAATGTCTGCTGCTCTTCTTCTGCTCCGATCGGATCATCTGATCATGTCCTTGTTAAAGTGGACATCTCTCTGACCATCCTCAGGGAGCCTGCTCAGCGTCGACGAGTCTGGCATTTCACTCAGGCCAACTGGCACGGTCTTCAAGCAGCCATCAATCATCTGGACTGGTCTCCCATTTCTACCGCCTCTGACATCAACTCATCCTGGGAGTTCTTCCGAGGTGAATTGCTCTCTCTCATGCACAGATTTATCCCATCTCGTCTTCAGTTGTCTTACCCTTCCTCCCGTCCATGGTACACGGAATCTTGTGGTGAGGCTGTTGCCCAGAAACAACTTGCCTTCGTCTCCTGGAAAGCAAATCCAACGGAAGGAAATCTCATTTCCTTTCACAAAGCCCGAAACAAGTGTGTGTCCACCCTCAGGAGAGCCAGGAAACAATATCTCTCCGTTCTCAAGACCGAACTCTCTTATCTGTCTCCCTCTTCCAAATCCTGGTGGCGTCTGGTCAAATCCGTTTCTGGTGTTTGTTCCCCCTCCATCCCCTCCCTTACCTCAAACGGCTACACAGCTGACTCCGCACGTGAAAAAGCTGAATGCCTCAACTCTGTGTTTGCCTCTAAATCTTGTGTCCCAAACCCATCCCTCTCTGTACCCACCATACCCAGTCGTACCCTGCTGCTCCTGGACTCCGTGTCCTTTCCTCCTGACAAGGTGGAAAAGTTTCTGTCAACCCTCGACTCTGATTCTGCAACTGGACCCGACGGCATCAGCCCACGGGTCCTAAAATCCTGCTCTGCTGCTCTATCTCACCCTCTCTCTGTTCTCTTCACCCTCTCTTTTGCTCAAGGTCAACTGCCATCTGCTTGGAAATCAGCCAACATCACCGCTTTGCACAAAAAAGGTGCAAAAACAGATCCTAGCAACTACAGACCAATCAGCCTTCTCCCAATTATCAGCAAAGTCATGGAATCCATCATTGCTTCGGATATGAAATCTTTCCTCTTCTCCAATGGCTTGATCTCTGATCATCAATTTGGTTTCAGACCAGGTCACTCTACTCTGGACATGCTGCTTCTGCTGTCTCAACAATGGATGGAGGTCCTCAATGCCAAACAGGAAATTAGAGCTGTCTCCCTCGACATATCACGTGCCTTCGACACGGTCTGGCACCCCGCTCTGCTCACCAAACTCTCCTCCTTTGGTATCCATGGAAATCTCCACGCATGGCTGGCGGACTTCCTCTCTAGTCGTCGTCAACGTGTGGCCCTGAATGGGTTTCTCTCATCTCCTCTTCCTGTTCAGGCTGGAGTTCCCCAAGGCAGTGTTCTGGGCCCCGTGCTTTTTCTGGTCTTCATCAATGATCTCTCTGACTCTCTCGAAAATCCTCTCTATCTCTTTGCTGATGACTCCACTCTCTGCCGCTCCATTCCTCTTCCCTCAGATCGGCAGTCTGCTGCCTCCTCACTCTCTGAAGACCTGGACAAAATCACAGACTGGTCAAACAAGTGGAACATGTCTTTCAATCCTGACAAATCTCACACTCTTACTATGTCTCTCCGAAAAGATCGACTGGACAACCCTCCCATCTACTTTCTCAACAATCCTCTCCAAGAAGTTCTGTCGCTCAAGATTTTGGGTCTCACTATCTGCCATGATCTTTCTTGGGAAAACCACATTTCCAAGCTGGCCTCCAAAGCCAGTCGCCGACTGGGCATCCTCCGTCGTGCGAAGTCCTTCCTCGGCACACCTGAGCTCCTCACCACATACAAGGCTTTCATCCGCAGCTCAATGGAATACTGTTCTCCCCTATGGGCCGGTGCTCCTGCCTCACACCTAGCTCGGCTTCACGCTGTTGAAACCAAAGCTTTCAGAATTATTGGAATCTCCCGCGATGAAGCTATCTCTGAGGGCCTTTCACTCACTCACCGCAGGCAGGTAGGTGGTCTTTCTGTCTTCTACCGACTCCTCTCCGGCCTTGCACCCCCAGCTCTCTCTGTGCTCTGTCCCCCAAATATTCCTACAGGTCGCACAAGATCTGCCAGCAACCCTCTGATGGTTAAACTGCCGAAATCTCGGCTCTCTGCTCACCTTCACTCTTTCATTCCTCTTTTCTCCCGCCTCTGGAACAAACTCCCTCACTCCCTTCAATCCCACTCCTCCCTCCAGGTCTTTAAAACAGCTGTTCACCACCATCTCTTATCTTCCCCCATCCAAAACCTTGATCTTTTCTACCCCCGCTAATTCACCCCAGATCCACCTTGTTTGAAATTCCAACTTCTTTCCTGGAAGTCCTGGCAGTGTCCATATGTTTTATACCTCTCCCACCGCCCCCTTCCCACGCCCCCCCCCCCCAAAGCCCTCGCCCTCTCTCAGATCTCTCGATGTCTCCATATCTCTCGGTCCCTGTTCTCAAATGTTGTGTTTGTGTCCTTCCCCCTCTCTCCCCATCTTGTCTACCGTCTACCGCTCCCTATGTTATATGTTTTATGTGTCGGTTTGTCTTTCTGTGTGATTAATGTTCGCTCTTTCACGAGCCTCGACCTTGTATACAAAAAAAAAAAAAAAAAAAAAAAAAAAAAAATAGCAAAGGGTATGAATACTTATGTCAATGTTATATTTCAGTTTTTTTTATTTTTTCATAAATTTGCAAAACTTTCCAAAATCCTGTTTTCTCTTTGTCATTATGGGGTATTGAGTGTAGATTGATGAGGGAAAAAAATGAATTTAAACTATTTCAGCATAAGGCTGCAACATAGCAAAATGTGAAAAAAGTGAAGTGGTCTGAATACTTTCTGAATGCACTGTCGGTTCAACATTCCTGGTTGCACTATTTGTAAAGCAAGCTATGATGACTATCTCATCAGGTTCTTGATTATTAAGAAACAAAATTCGTCGAACTATATGAGTATTGTTCATAGGTAGGTGTGCTTGGTTTGAGACAGAAGTTCCGCAGTGCATTGTTCAGAGTTTATACATTTGCTGCACGGTGGTTTTAGTGCACATTCACAGTTCTGAGGGGAATTTGATTTTGCTGGAGGACAATTCCATGGCTTGAAATGCCATGGGATCAGAGCACAGGAAGGGAATAAGAATAACAATGTTACAGAGAAACCCGATTGGTGTACTCAACTGAGACAGTAACGGTTCCCACGGCTATATATATATTGTTATGTGTGGGGGTAGAGCAAAATCTAGAGCTAGGTAGATCTGTATAGGTAGGTATTCGACTGTCATGATAGGGAATCTACCTGTCATAAGTTCTTCATGTTTAGGCGTTTGTCAGTGTAAGATGTATAATTGTGGATCTACCAGGAGATTCGTGTGATAGTTAGATAGGGATTAAAAGATAACGCCCCTGTGAGTCTCACCTGGTCATCAAACCCTTGTCCATTATGGCACTGCAAACCACATAAACACTTAGTTAGGTCCCAAGCGCAACATTAAATAATTCCTCCCCTTTGACATGACTTTGGAAGAGAATAGACGGGAAATCGGGCTGGAACACCGCCACAATCGGCCGCCACCATTTACACCTCCGCAAGGCCTACCAACCTCGGATAGCACGTGCGATGAAGAGAAAGCAGAAGTAGAGAGAGCGACAGTGATGCAGTGGGTGAGCCGGGGGAGGCTCTGATAGGCTGAGGGTGCGCCAATGTGACGTCATCTGCCGAAGATATTAGCGAGAGCAGGACGCCATTTTCAGGGGGTGTGAGTTGAGATGAGAGCAGAGCCCTGACTTGAGTGCAGAGAGAGAGCCCGAGTTGCGTTGGCAGTGCGCAGTTTGGCAGTGAGCAATTGAGAAGCGAGTTGGAAGGACGAGACGTGCAGTCACACCTGCGTTCTTCCCGCTCCTGTCTTTTCGTGCTCCTTGTGGGGATCGATCTGGGTGAAGCCGCTGGCCTGCATTGGGTGCCTTGGAGCTTGGCGCACCGACCTCGTGGGCGGCGAGAGGATCGGAGCTTGGAGCAAGGCCTCGTGGGTGCATCGGGGCCGTGGTGGACAGCAGCCGAAGCCAACGACGAGACAGATAAGCCGAGCTCCGCGTGTACACTTGACATAAAAGACGTGTTTCTTTGGTATTCATATCCCCTCATCTCGTGTTTGATATCTGGTGTGCGGGATCCCGATTTAGGATATTAGATTTACCGGCGCGTGCTTTTTCCTGTCTTGCTTTTATTTAATAAATCCTTATATTATTTTCTGTATATATCTGAATGCAGTTTCCTGGGTGTTTGATTTTAATAGGTAAGGCTGCGGAGCTTTCGCTGTGTCCCACCATTCCGCGCGTTTAAGCGCTTTGATTTGGAATCCGCTATTGAGTTTTCGCCTCGGGAGTTTAAAGCCTCGTAATCGGCCTCCGCAACTTTGATGTTAATCACAGTTGCGTGACAATATATATATTGTTGAGGTTTTGAGAATTGTACATATAACATCATTGAAGGTTAAAGGTTTGCCCCCCATAGTTAGTCCACAAGCAACACGTAGGCCCATTAGAATTAGTTATGTCATAGTATGTGTAAGAGTAGGCCATTTCCCTAGTGACATCTGCGTTGTATAAAGAATTAAGCTTAGGCCCTTTTCATTTTTCGGCCACCCTTCAATTCTATCAATGGGCAAACTCGATCCCGCGCCCCATTTTGGCTGATCCCTCCGTGTGTGGTGCTTTGGCTGCCAGCAGCATTAGCTGCCCTTTCCTCGCTCAAACTAGTCGGGTAACCACGAGGTAGGCCTGGAAAGAGGGAGGAGCGCGAGGTCAGGGTGTGGCCGCGACAAGCAGCACGTCAGAAGGCGGAGACGGTAAGAGCAACAGCCAACCAGGGCTCGGTGGGCATGGGGTGATAGGGCATGGCAAGAAACCTCTGGTGAATTCCAGAGGGTTCCAAGGGCGTGGCAATATAACCCTTGGCACGAGGCCCCCACCGCAGATGAGAAGGGAGAGGCGCTTACAAAAGACTGGAGCCAGGCATTGGTATTGAAAGGACTCGCATGCAAGTGGAGAGATGAGAAGGGATGCGCAGGTCTGAGTTGAGCTAAGAGAAGGACTTGCTCGCAGAGGACTCGTTTGGTGAATTGCGCTGTGCATGAGAACTGATCCGGAGCACTTGTGTGAGAACTGCATTAAGAGGGCTGGCGTGCACACGGCAGATTCGAGCCTTGATTGAGAAGCGCATTGTTCGCGTTTATTGAACTATTACGAACTATTCGCTTATTACGTACGCGGCTGAGCCGCAAGTGTAACCGCCGAAGCCAGCCTACCGTTCGGCCTGTGATAATCCCGTGCGCAAGAACGACACGTGGAGAGCTCCTGCCGTCTTTGTTCGTCTCCTTCGCGGTGCGAGTTGGGGACCGGAGGAAGAGCTGCCTGGACGCCATCCCGGGACCATCGACCTGTTCATCTGCAACCCGCGTGAGTGTGTCTGAGTGTGACAGGCCCGGTTGTCCAGGGATAAGTTAAGACTGTTTAAGGCTGCACTGTGTATTCTTCTTATTATTATTGTACAAAGTGTAAATAAATCTTGTTATTTCTTTCTTCCAATTCGATCGTTTCCGTGATTTCCTCCATTGGGTAAGCGTGGCACGATTACGGACCGCTTGGATCGGGTTTAGTCCTTGATAACGGCTCGGGTCAAGGGTTCGCTGCCGCTCGGCGTTTCCACCAACACCCTTGATTCGGGCGGGGCTTATTTCCTCGTTCCCGGTCAGCGTTAGTACTTGGGTAATAGTGAATTCATAGTCCTAAAACCCTATTTAACGCTGCCCGGGAAGGACGTCATCGGTCCTGGGTCCCGTCGGCTAGTAAAAGACAAGGGGACTAACCCTCCCCCCCCCCCCCCTTGATAAGGGGAAAGGCCGACGCTGAGATCCGCAACAATATATATATATATATATATGTATTTTTGTATACAAGATCGAGGCTCGTGTTAGAGCTAACATTGATCACAAAAAAACAAACGGACACATAAAACATATGATAAAGGGAGCGGGAGACAGGATGGAGAGCAGGGACATCGGGAGATCTGTGGGAGGGAGAGGGCTTCGGGGGAGGAACAATGGGATGGGAGTGGGGGAGTGGGAGAGGTAAAAAAAACAACACATGGATACTGCTCGGACTTCCAGGAAAGAAGTCGGTATTTCAAAAAAGTAGATCTGGGGTGAATTTGCGGGTGTAGAAAAGATCAAGGTTTTGGATGGGTGAAGATAAGAGATGGTGGTGAACAGCTGTTTTAAAGACCTCGAGGGAGGAGTGGGATTGAAGAGAGTGAGGGAGTTTGTTCCAGAGGCGGGAGAAAAGAGGAAGGAAAGGGTGAAGGTGAACAGAGTATTGATTTTGGCAGTTTAACCATCAGAGGGTTGCTGGCAGATCTTGTGTGACCCGTCCGACCTTGTCCGACCAGATTCTTTCAAATCAACTATTATGCGGGCAAACACTCACAGGGACACAAGACAAACAGAAGAGGGTGGGTGTGGTCTTCCCTGTGGTGATGGGCGGGAGATGCGATGCAGGCTGGTCTCCGAGGCTGGGCAAAGCCGCCAATGGCCCTTTACAACGGGCTCGCCGTTCACTCCTTTTCGCCTTGCAGACCCTTCACCAGTTCGCACGTCTCATCTGGCGTGCAATCTCCCTGGGTCTCTTCACCATGGTGTCTCCCTGGGTTGTCTCTGCATGCGTAAGCTCACCGTGGAGTCTCTCTACTGTGTTCAAACAAATCGGACAATCAAAATAGAATTCGAATTCAATGCATTCTAGCCATTTCCCAAATGACAAAAGCGTATGATAACAGCATATGCTTCAACATAATATACCAAATAATGTTTTTCATCACAACAGGAATAGTCTTTTTTTCTTCCTTATTTTTATTTTCTTTCCCAATAATGCCATAAATACATCTGTTACATCTACATTTAAACTTTTTATTAAAAGAGCCTTGTCATTTCTAATTCTCCCTCATGATTAAAGCAGACACCCTATTGTAACAATTCCACAGGTAAGTCAGGAACCATAGGGCAAAGTGATGAAAAGGGCTTGTATTTACAGAATGTTCTATGTGCCCACCATTATGATTGATACAAAAATGCAGATGTATCCAGTCAGCTGTCACATGGTGAATGGTGTCAGGAGTGATGATGTTACATGCGTCGCTGATGCTCTCCCGCAAATGTGCAGCACTCTGAATTTTTTTTCCACATAGACCAACGCCTTCAAATGACCCGAGAGATAAAAATCCAACGGGCTGAGATCGGGGGTCCTCGCCGGCCACTCCACAGGCCCTCGACGTCCTATCCAATGATCAGGGAATTTCCGGTTCAGCCACTCTCTGACATGAATGCTGTAATTGTCAGGAGCGCGGTTCTTTTGGAAAAATGTTGGGAAATCCCCATCTGCGTTCAAGACACTGGGGAATGCTCAGCAATATCATGAACACTTCCAAGAAATGAAAAAAAAACATGACAAAATCATTCTTAAACGAAAAAATAATGAATCCCTTCTTTTGCCCGATGGTTCCAGACGTATGGGACACCCTGCATATTGTTTAAAATTTTTTTTTTTTTTATACAAGATCGAGGTTCGTGTGAGAGCTAACATTAATCACAAAAAAAACGGACACATCAAACATTTAATAAAGGGAGCGGGAGACAATATGGGAAGAGAGAGGGAAGCGCACAAGTACAACAGCAGAGGACAGGGACATCGGGAGATCTGTGGGAGGGAGAGGGCTTGGGTGGAGGAGGCATAGGAAGTGGGTGTGGGGGAGGGGTGGGATAGGTATCTATCTATAATTCCAGTAATCTGTGTGTGTGTGTGTGTGTGTGTGTGTGTGTGTGTGTGTGTGTGTGTGTGTGTGTGTGTGTGTGTTTGTTTGTTTGTCTGTGACCGCTGTTTCTCGACAACCACGGGTCCGATATACTTGAAACTTGCCAGGTATATTGCTGGGGACCCGAGGATGTGCCTTTTCAACGTTTCATATTAATCGGACAAGTAGTTACCGAGCTATGTCCAAAAAACGATTCAACCAATCAGAGAGCAGCGAGCTATCACGTGTGCCGAACGTGGCGAACAGACTCTGCCTCGGACGGCACATTTGAGAGCGTATTCATTTATTTCACGTTGGCAAACTATGTTGGCGCTATGTTGGCGTTAAACTATGTTTTAAAACGAATTAAAACTACTTTGCGATTCATCGTAACTGCGATATGCGACCTTCCGGACAGTCAAATGAGGACGTCACTTCCGGACTTACGGATAGTCATAGTGACGACGTACTGATGCTGAACGTGGCGAGCAGACGCTGTAAGGTATGATCGATTGTAGTACACGTTTATAATAACTCTGCCGATACAGGCCCGATTAACTGCAGCGCCATCCGAGCTGCGGCGTCGGGACGATACATTCATTGTACGGTCACATCACGCACTTACGGGCACGCCCATGCATGCATGGGCGAAGACATTTTTTATTTTTATTTTGGCAAGGAACGGGCACCCACGGGCACGGGCACGTCCTAGATATATATATATAGTACGGGCATGCCCTAGTCTATCTATAATTCCAGTAATCTCTGTGTGTGTGTGTGTCTGTGTGTATGTCTGTGTGTCTGTGTGTTTGTTTGTCTGTGACCGCTGTTTCTCGACAACCACGGGTCCGATATACTTGAAACTTGCCAGGTATATTGCTGGGGACTTGAGGATGTGCCTTTTCAAGGTTTCATATTAATCGGACAAGTAGTTAGCGAGCTATGGCGATTTAGCCGTTCGCCGTTCGCTTTGGCTTTGCGAATGGACCAAACCATTTCATGTAAATAGAGGGGGGGGGGGTTCTACCGTACTCGCAAGCCGTTCGCTTTGGCTTTGCGAATGGACCAAACCATTTCATGTAAATAGAGGGGGGGGTTCTACCGTACTCGCAAGCCGTTCGCTTTGGCTTTGCGAATGGACCAAACCATTTCATGTAAATAGAGGGGGGGGATTGTCACCGTACTCGCAAGCCGTTCGCTTTGGCTTTGCGAATGGACCAAACCATTTCATGTAAATAGAGGGGGGGGGGGATATAATTTTAGATATATATATATAGTACGGGCATGCCCTAGTAAAACAAATGGACACTGCGAGGACTTCCAGGAAATAAGTTGCAATTTCCAAAAAGTGGACCTGGGGTTAATTAATGGGGGTAGAAAAGATCAAGGTTTTGGATGGGAGAAGACAGGAGATGGTGGTGAACAGCTGTTTTAAACACCTGGAAGGAGGAGTGGGATTGAAGAGAAGAGAGTGAGTGAGTTCGTTCGAGAGGCGGGAGCAAAGAGGAATGAAAGAGTGAAGGTGAGCAGAGAGTCTTGATTTTGGCAGTTACGCAAGAAGAGGGTTGCTGGAAAATCTTGTGTGACCTGTAGGAATATTTGGGGGACAGAGCTGGTGGAGCTAAGCTGGAGAGGAGTGGGTAGAAGACAGAAAGACCACCAACCTGCCTGTGGTGAGTGACTGAAAGGCCCTCAGTCAGCTTCATCGCGGGAGATTCCAATGATTCTGAAAGCTTTGGTTTCAACAGCGTGAAGCCGAGCAAGGTGTGAGGCAGGAGCACCAGCCCAGAGGGGAGAGAAGTATTCCATTGAGCTGCAGATGAAAGCCTTGTATGTGGTGAGGAGCTCAGGTGTGCCAAGGAAGGACTTCGCATGACGGAGGATGCCCAGTCGGCGATTGGCTTTGGAGGCCAGCTTGGAAATGTGGTTTTCCCAGGAAAGGTCATGGCAGATAGTGAGACCCAAAAGCTTGAGTGACAGAACTTCTTGGAGAGTATTGTTGAGAAAATAGATGGGAGGGTTGTCCAGTCGGTCTTTTCGGAGAGACATAGTAAGAGTGTGAGATTTGTCATGATTGAAAGACATGTTCCACTTGTTTGACCAGTTTGTAATTTTTTTTCCAGGTCTGCAGAGAGTGAAGAGGCTGCAGACTGCCGATCTGAGGGATGAGGAATGGAGCGGCAGAGAGTGAAGTCATAAGCAAAGAGATCGAGAGGATTTGCCAGAGAGTCGGAGAGATCATTGATGAAGACCAGAAAAAGCACAGGGCCCACAACACTGCCTTGGGAAACTTCAGCCTGAACAGGAAGATGAGATGCGAAAAATCCATTCAGGGCCACACGTTGACTACGACCAGAGAGAAAGTCCGCAAGCTATGCGTCGAGATTTCCATGGATACCATAGGAGGAGAGTTTGGTGAGCAGCGCGGGGTGCCAGACCGTATTGAAGGCACGTAATATGTCAAGGGAGACAGCTCTGATTTCCTGTTTGGCATTGAGGACCTCCATCCATTGTTGAGACAGCAGAAGCAGCATGTCCAGAGTAGAATGACCTGGTCTGAATCCGAATTGATGATCCAAGATCAAGTCATTGGAGAAAAGGAAGGATTTGATGTCAGAAGCAATGATTGATTCCATGACCTTGCTGATGATTAGGAGCATGCTGAATGGTCTGTAGTTGCAAGGATCTGTCTTAGCATATTTTTGTGTAAAGTCGTAATGTTGGCTGATTTCCAAGTAGATGGCAGATGACCTTGAGCAAAAGAGAGAGTGAAGAGAACAGAGAGAGGGTGAGACAGAGCGGCAGAGCAGGATTTTAGGACCCGTGGGCTGATGCCGTCTGGTCCAGTTGCAGAATCAGAGTCGAGGTTTGACAAAAGCTTATCCACCTTGTCAGGAGGGAAGAACACAGAGTCCAGGAGCAGCTGGCTTCGATTGGGTAAGGTGGGTACAGAGAGAGATTGCATCGGAATTTTGAGGCAAACACAGACTTGAGGCATTCGGCTTTTTCATGTGCGGGGTCAGCTGTGTAGCCGTTTGAAGTAAGGGAGGGGATGGAAGGGGAACAAACACCAGAAACAGATTTGACCAGACACCACCAATATTTGGAAGAGGGAGACAGGTTTGAGAGTTCAGTCTTGAGAGTAGAGAGATATTGTTTCCTGGCTCTCCTGAGGGTAGACACACACTTGTTCCGAGCTTTGTGAAAGGAACTGAAATTGCCTTCAGTTGTATTAGCCTTCCATGAGGTGAAGGCGAGTGGTTTCATGGCAACTGCTTCACCACAAGATTCCATGTACCATTGACGGGAGGAAGGGTATGACAACTGAAGAGGAGATGAGATAAATCTGTACATGAGAGAGAGCAATTTACTTTGGAAGAATTCCCAGGAAGAGTTTCTGTCAGAGGCAGTAAAGATGGGAGACCAGTCCAGATGATTGTTGGCTGCTTGGAGACCATGCCAGTTGGCCTGAGTGAAATGCCAGACTCGTCGGCGCTGAGGAGGCTCTCTGAGAATAGCCAGTGAGATGTCCACTTTAACAAGCAAATGATCAGAAGAACCGATTGGTGCAGAAGAAGAGCAGCAGATATTTGCAGGGAAGTTAGTCAACCAAGTATAGAAGAGAAGATGCTCCATTGACTGAGATCCGGGTCGGGAAATTAACAGATTGTGTCAGTCCCAATGAGTCGCAGAAGTCCTTTACTTAGATGCCATGGCTGGTGAGAGAGGTACCCAAACCCAGTCAGCTGGCATGGTGACAGTTGAAGTCACCACATATGAGGAAGAGAGAGTTGGGATGAGTGGATAGAAGTTGGTCCATGTTGTCAGACAGCGAAATGTAAATGGAGTCATCACTGTTTGGAGGACGGTACAGAACACATATGAACAAAAGGTGGGAGCTGAGGGGAAGCCGTAGCCAGAGGTACTTCTGGGGTGAATTGGAAAGAGGGCAGTGCAAGGAGAGTGAGGAAGAGAGCAACCCCACCACCAGGACGAGGCTCATGTTTATCATACCGGAGGAGGGTGTAACGAGGAAGAGATATTAAGGAATCAGAGACATCTTGAAGGAGGATAGTTTCTGTTCAACAGATTATGTCTGGTTTGTCAGAAAATTGTTTCCCAACCATTTTCATCCATAGTGAGGTTTTGGCATTCACAGTGGTGGATTCAGCTGCAAATCTTATAGAATGAGCCACGTATCTTCGTGACGCCTTTTACAATTGTACAAAATACATAGAAATTGCTTATTTCAATGGGTGCATCAAATTATTTTAATGAGTCATTGCTGTATTCTACTTTGGAGCAACCCAGAATCCATTTAACCCTTAAACCCCTAAAAAGCCATGGACCCTTAAAAGCAACAGCGCCCTCTTGAGGAGGGCGAGGGACATGGCCCTGTGAGCATCCTGGCCACAAATCGCTAGTCATGTTCGAGATAGCAAGTTACACTGGACCAAGTAACACAGGATTAATCATTTCGTCTAATTCCATTATACCAGTCAAATTAACCAGTAACATGCTTTGATGTACTAACTTGCGTTCACACACACATTCGCTCTTGAAACTCTTGATTTCGCCTGAAACTACTTTTCTGTGTCAACACAAAATCTGAAACAATCTGTGTTGCTTTACTCTGAACCCTCTCGAATGCAGCTGTTTACTTTCCACGTTTCTGCAACCATAACTGAATATGAGAGATTTTGTGATACCATAAGAGGAGATGATGTGATACCATAAGAGGAGCTAATGTGATACCATAAGAGGAGATAATGTGATACCATAAGAGGAGATAATGTGATACCATAGGAGGAGCTAAGAGGAGCTAATGTGATACCATAAGAGGAGATAATGTGATACCATAAGAGGAGATAATGTGATACCATAAGAGGAGCTAATGTGATACCATAAGCAGGGATGATGTGATACCATGAGAGGCTATTGTGATACCATAAGAGGCTATTGTGATACCATAGAGTGCAAGTAAATATATAATCAGAGGTCTTAATGGAAAGCAATAACTGGTAGAGAGGTGTGAACAGTACAGGGGAACAGTGGGATACAAATGGATAGGGCACGTATTCAGGTATGGACTGAAGGTAAGTGTATGGTATGGTCTTTCGTGGTGTTGTTGCTTCTTATGTGTGCATATTCTCCGTTACCCCAATCATTTCACCCTGGTCTATACCCACCTCCATATACCACACATGGTCTCTACCCTCCTCTATATACCACACCTGCTCTCTACCCTCCTCCATGTACCACACCGACAGTCACGTAAAAAAGTAAGTACACCCCATGTAAAGTTTTGAGTTTTTCAACATATTTCAACATACAGCTATTTGATCTTCATTTCAACAATATTGATAGATAAAGGTGATATAATACAACAAATATCATGAAACATTTACATTTTGTAGTCCATTGTATAATTTAAATAAACATAAATGCAAATTTCGCATGTGGAAAAAGTAAGTACACCCTTGGCTCTAATAGGTGGTATTGCTCCCTTGGCAGAATCAACCTCAAGTAGGAGTTTCTTATAACTGTCTACCAGTCTCTGACATCGACTGGGAGAATTTTTTGCCCACTCCTCCATGCAGAATTCTTTCAGCTGTGTGATGTTTGAGGGGTTTCTTGCATGCACAGCTCGTTTCAAATCCCCCCACAACATCTCGATGGGATTTAGATCCGGGCTTTGACTTGGCCATTCCAGAACCCTCCATTTCTTTCTTTTCAGCCATTCCGTGGTGGATTTACTGGTATGTTTAGGGTCATTGTCATGTTGCAAGGTCCACCCTCGGTTGAGCTTCAACTTTCTGACAGATGGCCTCACATTATCCTCAAGCACCCTCTGGTACAATGAAGAATTCATAGTGCATTCTATGATGGTGAGCTGCCCAGGCCCTGATGCAGCAAAGCTGCCCCAAACCATAATATTTCCACCACCATGCTTTACAGTTGGTATCAGGTTCTTGTGGTCAAATGCTGTCTTTGGTTTTCGCCAAACATGTCTTCTGGTACTGTGGCCAAATAGCTCTACCTTTAATAATAATAATAAAAATATTTCATTTATTTTGTATAGCGCTTTTCAAGAAGCCCAAAGGCGCTTTGACAGAGTGCAAAACATAATGCATAACAATACATGAAAACAACAATTACAAAAAGACAAGAATCAATAGGGAAATATTTAAAGCAAAAGGAGGGAGAAGGAGAAGAGATAGTCAGGGGTTAAATGCTGTGGATTGAATGTTGAATGCAGTGTTGAACAGGTGGGTCTTTAGTGATGTTTTGAATGTGGTGAGTGAGGAGGAGTCTCTGATGGTGTGAGGTAGAGAGTTCCATAGGGTGGGAGCAGCGATGGAGAAGGCCCTGTCCCCCCAGGATCTGAATTTTGTCCGGATGGGGGGGGGGGGGGGGTTTAGGAGTTTGGTACCAGCAGAGCGGAGGTTGCGGGTGGGAGTGTGTCTGGAGAGGAGGTCAGCCAGGTAGGATGGGGCCAGGTTATGGAGGGCTTTGTTTGTCAAGAGGAGGATTTTGTACTGGATTCTCTGGGGGATGGGGAGCCAGTGAAGCTTGTAAAGGACGGGGGTGATGTGGTCACGGGTCCGGGAATGGGTGAGTAGACGGGCAGCGGAGTTCTGAATGTATTGGAGTTTTTTGGTGATTTTTGAGGGTGAACCATAGAGGAGGCTATTGCAGTAGTCCAGACGGGAGGTGATGAAGGCGTGGATGAGGGTTTCTGCAGCCGTGGAGGAGAGGGATGAGCGGAGACGGGCAATGTTTTTCAGGTGAAAGAAGGCTGACTTTGTGATCTGTTTAGTGTATTTGTCGAAGGAGAGGGTTTGGTCAAAGATGATGCCAAGATTCCGGATGTGAGGGGAGGTGGATACTGGGATACCGTCGATGTTGAGGGCAAAGTTATGTGTGGATTTTGTGAGCGTTTTTGGGCCAATGATGATTATTTCAGATTTATCACAGTTAAGCTTGAGGAAGTTGATTTGAAGCCAGGATTTTATTTCAGTGATGCAGTTTGTCAGGATAGAGTGGGTGGCGGTGGAGACGGACTTGGTGGAGATGAAAAGCTGGATGTCATCGGCGAAGCAGTGGAATTGGTGACCATGACGGTGGATTAAGTGACCGAGGGGGGACAGGTAAAGGATGAAGAGGAGGGGGCCAAGAACTGAACCTTGGGGGACACCTTGGGGGAGGGGAGCAGTGGGGGATTTGCAGTTATTGATGGAGATGAACTGGCGTCTGTCAGAGAGGTATGATTTAATCCAAGAGAGGGCAGTGCCGGTAACGTTAAAGGTGGATTCAAGTCGGGTGAGGAGGATGGTGTGATTGATGGTGTCAAAGGCAGCGCTGAGGTCGAGGCAGACGAGAATGTTGAGGTTGTCAGCGTCAGAGGAGAGGAGAAGGTCGTTGGTGATTTTGATGAGAGCAGTTTCAGTACTGTGGTTGGAGCGGAATCCGGATTGGAATGTTTCATACAAGTTATTGGCAGAGAGGTGATGTTTGAGCTGAGTGGCTACAGCACGTTCCAAAACTTTGGACAGAAAGGGTAGGTTGGAGATGGGTCTGAAGTTGTTTAGGGTGTCAGGGTTTAGACCAGGTTTTTTTAGAATGGGGGTAACAGCAGCAATTTTGAGGGAAGGTGGGACGATGCCTGTAGACAGGGAGGAGTTTATTGTTACAATGATAAGTGGAGAGAGAGCAGGGAGGGAGGCCTTGACAAAGCTGGACGGGATGGGGTCAAGAGTGCAGGTGGCAGTTTTCATTCCTATGAGGAGTTCAGAGAGGTCAGTAGGGGAGACCGGGGAGAATTGAGACAGGGGAAGGCAGGATAAGGGGGGGCAGGTGGTTGGAGGGGGAGCGGGTGCGGCGGTGGTCAGGCTGTTGTAGATGTTGTCAATTTTGCGTTGGAAGAAAGAAAGGAAGGAGATGCAGTTATCTACTGTGAATGACTGGGTGGTGGTGTCCAGGGGGTGTCCACGAGTTTTCATCAGGCGGAGTTCAGGGGTAAACCAGGGAGCAGAATGGGTGAAAGAAACTGTTTTGGTCTTTACAGGCGCAAGCTGGTCAAGGCAGGAGGAGAGAGTGTGGTTGTAGTAGTCAGTGAGGTCGGAAGGGGTGTGGAGGTCAACGAAGGGAGAAGTGGACATTTTTTCAGAGAGGGTGGATGAGAATGAGGTCGGTGAAAGAGCGTTTAGCTTACGGAAGTTGATAGTGCGATAATGTCTTGGTGTTGGGGTGGGGATGTTGATGGTCATAGTGATAGCTAAGTGGTCAGAGAGGGTGAGGTCGGAGCCAGAGAGATGGTGCAAAATTAATCCAGTGGAGCAGACAAGGTCCAAAATGTGACCACGGATATGGGTAGGAAAGTCGACATGTTGAGTGAGGTTAAAGCAGGTGAGTAAATCAGTGAAGTCAGTGGTTATTGTGGAGTCAGTGGGGTCCATGTGGATATTGAAATCACCAAGGAGGAGGATTGAGGGAGAGAGGGAACGTAGCTGGGTCAGAAAGTAGGAGAAGTCAGACAGGAATGATGGGTGTGGTTTGGGAGGGCGGTAGACGACAGCCATGACTGACTGCGTGCGACCAGAGAGTTTAAAAGCCAGGTGTTCAAATGATGAGGATGAGGCGATGGGGATGAGGCTGGTCCTGATGTCTTGACGGTGGATAACGGCAATTCCACCACCTCGGCCCTCCGAGCGTGGTTTATTGACGTAGGAATATCCATTGGGTGTGGTGAGGTTGAGTGTATAGTAGTCCAGAGGTTGTTGCCAGGTTTCGGTGAGACAGAGAAAGTCCAGTTTGTTATCCAGGATGTATTCGTTCAGGATGAGGCATTTGTTGTTGAGGGACCGGGTGTTGAACAGGGTGAGCTTGATGTTGTTTTGAACAGCAGGGATGAATTCAGGTGATTTAGCCAGGGTTCGTAGGCAGGAGGTGCGATTGTGTGCGTTGCTGTGACCAGGTGCGCTGGGACGAAGAGTGAGAGTGCGCTGAGCCGACCAGAGGATGGGGATGGAGTGACCTGATTGCAAATATACAAACTTACGACCGGAGCCACGGTGAATGTACCTGCGTCGTCGGAGGAGTCCATTTGATTTGATGGCAGAGATGCATGATGGGGTGGAGCGGGTATTGAGCAGAAGGAGCCTTGCGGCGGAGTACCGCAGAGCCATGCCAGGCAGGAGCGGAGAGACGAGATGAGGCCAAGGTTGAGGAGGTGAAACAATGGTCCCAACCCATGGGAGCGGGCCCGAGGAAATGAAGGAGCCAGGTAGGTGAAGCCAGGAGCAGAGCCGGGACCAAGCAGAGGGCAGGCAGGAGCAAAGAGACGATCACGAGGCCAAGGTTGATCATGGCAAAGCGGCAAATGCAGCGGCAATCGACCGCCGCCGCTACAAATCAAGATCACAGCGGGAAACCGCTGCGATGGTCACAACCCACGAGAGCGTGCCCGAGGAAACAGCGAGCAGGCGAAGGAGCCGGGCAGGCGAAGCAGGGAGCAGAGCCGGGGCTATGCAGAGGGCAGACTCAATGGCCAAAAAATCCGCACGACCACCAAAAAAGCAAGCAACTGACGGTGGCCCGGTCGAAGAAGCGGCGAGCATGTGATGCCTGCGTCCTCTTCATACCGGACCGGAAGCGGACCTTTGACTCATCTGTCCAGAGCATATTGTTCCAGAAGTGCTGGTCTTTGCCTAGGTGTTCATTGGCAAACTTTAGTCTTGCCCTGATGTTCTTTCTGGACAGCAAAGGTTTCCTCCTGGCACACCTCCCATGTAGATCAAATTTGTGCAGCCTCTTTCTAATGGTAGACTCGTGCACTTTGACATCAACAGTGGCAAGAGCTACCTGTAGGTCCCGTGATGACATTCTGGGGTTCTTAGAGACTTCTTTCAGCATCTTGCGGTCTGCTCTCGGACTGAACTAGCTGGGGCGGCCTGGCCTGAACAAGTTGGCAGTTGTTTGGAATCTTCTCTACTTGTAGATGATCTTCCGGACAGTCGAATGATTGATTTCAAATTGTTTGGAGATCTTTTTAAATCCCTTTCCAGACTTGTCGGCATCTATAACCTTCTTTCTGAAGGCCTCAGAGAGCTCTTTTGATCTAGGCTTGGTGACGCCACACACTTCAACAACAAAGAGCAAACCAAACTAAATGTCTGAGGTTTAAATAAGACAGGTTCCTCCAAGATCCTCTCTAACGATGTTCTATTCATTTGCACCTGAGCTGGTGAACCTGATTTTAATTTTAGGTATTTGAAGTAGTGATAAAAGTAGGGGTGTACTTACTTTTTCCACATGCAAAATTTGCATTTATGTTTATTTAAATTATACAATGGACTACAAAATGTAAATGTTTCATGATAGTTGTTATATTATATCACCTTTATCTATCAATATTGTTGAAATGAAGATCAAATAGCTGTATGTTGAAATATGTTGAAAAAGTCAAAACTTTGCGTGGGGTGTACTTACTTTTTCACATGACTGTATATATCCTCCTCGGTCATTACATTCATTATACTGAACATCTTTCATTTGCTATTGCCCGCTATACCGTCAGCCAGAGCCATTCAGAATCGATACGGATGAGATTATATCGGGGGCAGGGCGTCAGTCATTGGGTAAGTAAGGTTAGCTCATCTCCAATAAAAGAGAGAAAGAAGAGTATGGAAAAATACAATTAATACAAAAATGTGTAGTTGGTGTCGTTGTTTAGTGATGTGAAGTGTGCTGGGAGTGGGTGGAAATGTAGATTTTGCACAGACTGGATGGACTCTGTTGATTTTACTTGCATCTACATTTCCTTGCATCCTATGAAAACAAACCAATAACCAAATAACTATTCCTCTCGCCCTCAGATCTACAGGTTTCGGATTCATGAACTGTCTTTGCCGACTCGCCTCCGTGATGGGTTTTCTCATCTTCGGCTCACTGGTGAGCACGCACAAAGCCGGGCCCATCCTTCTGGCCGCAAGCGTACTCATTTCCGGAGGTATGGTGGCTCTCCGCCTGCCAGACACACGGGATCGTATTCTCATGTGAACCAATTCCCTGTACATCATCGCAGCGTCCTTCTGCCCTCCGCCCAGAGTCCGCCTGTTCTGAGTCCATCCTTCAACCTCCTGTCTCCATCAGCGAGCACACGCAACAGAAAACAGTGGCCATCTTTCTTTGATTGCCTTTGTTGCATAGCAATTATAAAAGCACATCATGCAGCTTGTAGCTGTAGTTCAAGATGAAATATTTTCCTTTTTCAGTCTTTTTTTGCTCGTTTTGTGTTTACTTTCAAATCACTGGGTCATTGTACATATTAGCTAATCTTTTCAACACGACAGCTATATAGACAAAGAAACAGTACTAGGGACAATAGCTATGTGTGTAATTTGTCATATATAAATATATACATGTAAACTTTGCAAATACTTTAGTTATTTAGGAAAATACTTTCGACCCGTCAAAAAATTCTTCTTTGTGAAAATAATCTGCTCGATTTGAAAAATCAGTTATCTGGGCACGAAAATACTCGATCAAGTCTTCATGCCAGTTTGTAAACTATACTTTAAGAGTTGCTAAAGGAATGTTAGTCTTAATGTTTTATGGGATTGTCATGTATTTAAAAAAAAGAAAGTTTTAATTCTAATTTACAATATTGTTTTATTTTTGAGTTTTATCATTTATAATGCTTTTCACTTCGAAAAAGTAATTAATTTAAGTTCGTTTATATTTATCTGATAACTTTTAAAAAAGGTTTTAATTCTAATTTACAATATTGTTTTGATGTTGAGTTTGATCGTTTATAACGCTTTTGACTTGGAAAAAGAAATTTATTTAAGTTTGTTTATATTTATCTGATAACTTTTTTTTTAAAGTTTTAATTCTAATTTACAATATTGTTTTAATGTTGAGTTTGATCGTTTATAACGCTATTGACTTGGAAAAAGAAATTTATTTAAGTTCGTTTAAATTTATCTGATAACTTTAAAAAAGGTTTTAATTCAAATTTACAATATTGTTTTAATGTTGAGTTTGATCGTTTATAACGCTTTTGACTTGGAAAAAGAAATTTATTTAAGTTCGTTTCTATTTATGTGATAACTGATTATTTTCCAAGAAGACCAGGCGATGACTCCTGTGGTTTCGGAATGGGGTTGGTAACGAGTAGGGCAATGCACTGTTTAATATTGTTTTGTGAAATACCTGGTTTGGGCCGTTGAGATTAGAAAAAAAGTTGCCCAAGAGCGGTACGAATCTTTGAGATTTTTGATGATTGTGGCCTCGGGCTTTGTAAATGATCATATCCGTCATGATGCATGCACTGTATAGCTTGCATGGTTTCATGCAGTAAGGTGACGGCAAATGTTTTATTTCCAAAAGTATTGTGAAAACGGGTCACACTATCGTATGCACAGACTGAGACAGGTTGTGCAATATACCTACTGAAGTTATTCGTTGGCAATGATGTGTACAGCGCAATATCAATACATCCATATGTTCGTAAAAATACCACATTTTCTCCATCAGCATGGAAACATTCAGCAAATGTAGTGAAAGTGATAACTCTTTTCAGTAATGATTGTTTAAAGTGAAACATTTGTGAAGTTTTATGTACTCAGAATTTCTACATCTGATGAGTATCATTTTCTCCATGCCTCTGGGTTCTGTTTGTCTGTCCGTGTGTCAATTTTTCTTACCGTGACAACTTGTAACCCACTGAAGGGATTTTTAACGAGCTTGGTACAAATGTATATTATGATGCAAAGATGAACTGATAATATTTTGGGTGAAAAGGTCAAAGGTCATGCGACCTTTACCTGAAAGTATCAGATTTCCGTTACCATGATCATTTGTGTACTGATGAAGGGATTTTGACCAAACTCTGGCATAACCTATGGACCACATTGTGGGTGCAAAAGGTCAAAGACCTAAGGTCAAGTGCCCTTTAATTGAAAATCTGTGTTACTGCAACAACTTATGAACGACTTAAGATATTTCAACCATACTTGACCCATTATGGTCTGTAATACATAGATGACCAAATTTTAGACTGAAGAGGTCAAAGATCATTAGCGCTTGGGAAATCAACTTGCAGACCATAACTCTCTCTTCTACTTATCTGTATTCTCTCTCTCTCTCTCTCTCTCTCTCTCTCTTTCTCTCTCTCTCTCTCTCTCTCTCTCTCTCTCTCTCTCTCTCTCTCTCTATCTCTATCTCTATCTCTATCTCTATCTCTATCTCTATCTCTATCTCTATCTCTTTCTCTCTTTCCCTCTTTCCCTCTTTCCCTCTTTCCCTCTTTCCCTCTTTCCCTCTTTCCCTCTTTCCCTCTCACTCAACGAACCTTTAATTATTTATACTGACCTTTATTTGAGATCAAACATAACAGTGGGTTGACAAGTAATGTGGGTGGAGGCATATCCTTTAACACATTTGTGTCAAATTTTACTTCTAGTTTACCATGCAATCATTTGTTTAGACACACATATAATTCAGTATTATCTTAACACATTTATATTTGTGTGACAGCAATACTGCTACTGCTACTACTTTTAAGAATCATTGTTCCCATCTTGTAGGCTGAGCCTGGGAACGATTTTGGCCCATCTTTCACGAACTGGCTGGCCATGTCTGATGTTCGACTGCAGGTGTCTAGGATTTTTAATTTTTTTTGTATACAAGATTGAGGCTCGTGTAAGAGCTAACATTAATCACAAAAACACAAACTGACACATAAAACAAATGACAAAGGGAGCGGGAGACACGATGGGAGAGAGAGGGAAGCACACAAGTACAACATTTGAGAGCAGGGCCATCGGGAGATCTGTGTGAGGGAGAGGGCTTGGGAGGGGGGGGGGGTAGGAGGCACGGGAAGGATGCGGGGGGTGGGAGAAAAAAACCACTTTTAGAGGCCATTTTTCCCCGCAAGCGGGGGTTGGCCTTTTTCGGGCACCGTGGTTGTTGTTGCTTTTCAGTCCCCTTTTTGAAGCAATGTTTTACAGCCGGATGCCCTTCCTGACGCCAACCCTTTTTGCCGCCTTTAACGACAAGCAGGGAATTACCAGTGAACTGGTACTCAATTAGCCGACCTCGGAAGGATGACAGGCTGAGTCAACCCCCCCTGGCGTTAATTCAGTGATCAACCGGGATTCGAACCCAGGATCCTAGGATCCTAAGCTGGCACCCTAGCCGCAAAGCCAACGCCAGGATAATACAACATTTGAGAGCAGGGCCATCGGGAGATCTGTGTGAGGGAGAGGGTTTGGGGGGGGGTAGGGGGGGGTAGGAGGCACGGGAAGGATGCGGGGGGTGGGAGAGGTTAAAAAAAAACAAATGGACGCTGCTAAGACTTCCAGGAAAGAAGTCGGTATTTCAAAAAAGTGGATCTGGGGTGAATGGCTTGTCTCCAATGCCAATTCTCGTCTTCTCCAATGGCATGATCTCCGATCATCAATTTGGTTTCAGACCAGGTCATTCTACTCTGGACATGTTGCTTCTGCTGTCTCAACAATGGATGGAGGTCCTCAATGCCAAACAGGAAATCAGAGCTGTGTCCCTTGACATATCACGTGCCTTCAATACGGTCTGGAACCCAGCTCTGCTCACCAAACTCTCGTCCTATGGTATCCATGGAAATCTCCTCGCATGGCTTGCGGACTTCCTCTCTGGTCATAGTCAACGTGTGGCACTGAATGGATTTCTCTCATCTCCCCTTCCTGTTCTGACTGGAGTTCCCTAAGGTAGTGTTCTGGGCCCTGTGCTATTTCTGGTCTTCATCAATGATCTCTCCGACTCTCTGGAAAATCCTCTCGATCTCTTTGCTGATGACTCCACTCTCTACCGCTCCATTCCTCATCCCTCAGACCGGCAGTCTGCAGCCTCCTCACTCTCTGCAGACCTGGACAAATTCACAGACTGGTCAAACAAGTGGAACATGTCTTTCAATCCTGACAAATCTCACACTCTTCCTATGTCTCTCCGAAAAGACCGACTGGAAAACCCTCCCATCCACTTTCTCAACAATCCTCTCCAAGAAGTTCTGTCGCTCAAGCTTTTGGGTCTCACTATCTGCCATGATCTTTCTTGGGAAAACCACATTTCCAAGCTGGCCTCCAAAGCCAGTCGCCGACTGGGCATCCTCCGTCGTGCAAAGTCCTTCCTTGGCAGACCTGAGCTCCTCACCACATACAAGGCTTTCGTCCGCAGCTCAATGGAATACTGTTCCCCCCTCTGGGCCTGTGCTCCTGCCTCACACCTAGCTCATATTCACGCTGTTGAAACCAAAGCTTTCAGAATCATTGGAATCTCCTGCGATGAAGCTAACTCCGAGGGCCTTTCACTCACTCACCGCAGGCAGGTTGGTGGTCTTTCTGTCTTCTACCGACTCCTCTCTGGCCTTGCCCCCCCCAGCTCTCTCTGTGCTCTGTCCCCCAAATATTCCGACAGGTCGCACAAGATCGGCCAACAACCCTCTTATGGTAAAACTGCCAAAATCTAGGCTCTCTGCTCACCTTCACTCTTTCATTCCTCTTTTCTCCCGCCTCTGGTACAAACTCCCCCACTCCCTTCAATCCCACTTCTCCCTCCAGGTCTTTAAAACAGCTGTTCACCACCATCTCTTATCTTGCCCCATCCAAAACCTTGATCTTTTCTACCCCCGCTAAGTTTTACCCCAGATACACTTTTTTGAAATTCCGACTTCTTTCCTTTCAGATTGCATGAACTTATTTTCTAAGTTACAATTGCCTGCCTTTTTTCTGGCATTAGCTGAGCTTTGGCACCCATGTTCATGCAATCTGAAACAAAAAAACACACATTAGATTGCATGGCCGGCCTTTCTATAAACATTTTTTGCAACACCTGGCAATAATAGACATTGCACGCAATGAAGAAACTAAGAACAAACATTCATTCCACACAGAGCAGAGTATTTGTAAACAGTTTTTGCTCCTTACATGAAAAGTTTATAACATTAACTTCACGTTTCAGTTTAGATTTTGTATTGCACTTTTCGACCTATTCCCAAACATTGCTTTAAACCTACGTTTCACACAAGAAAGATGCATTGAAGCACAATATATTATCAGTAGATAAGCAGATTTATCTTTGGTAAGAGTTTTGTTGACATCTTATGTCCATTTTGCACATGAAACAGTAAAAAAAAAAAAATGTTGGGTGTACCTAAACTTTTGACCGGTAGTGTATATATATATATATATATATATATATATATATATATATATATATATATATATATATATATACTTTATAAAACGCTCAAGCAAATATGAAATGTCATTAACGAACAAGTGAATCAGAATGACTGGCATTCAATCGTGTTGAGCATCCTAGCAATTACATCCTAGTAATCGTAGACCAGATGTGATGGCTCCTGAAAATAAATTAAAGAATACAATTCACCTAATCCATTTTCTGCTTCCTGGTATGTTTCTGCATGTATGGGTACAAAGGTAAACACAAAAATATGCAATAAGGATCAGATTTAGACATTTTGAGTTACAGTATTTGAAACTTCACATCTGTTTCACTTTAGTGGTCAATTACAGATTTATGAATCTTGTTTGTAAATACGAAATGATATACTTTGGTGTACAGGGCAATTTTGAACAACACCTGAGACTTGTACGTGTCGTTTGCAACCTCGACAAAAACGATAGACTTGGAATTTTCTTTCTCACTGTTGTTTTCTCATCAGTGTTAATGATCAGGATGTTGTTGTACTACAGACAAAACACTTTGTTGTTGGCAACAGGTGATGATTACCTTCGCAAAAGCGGAAGGTTATGTTTTGATCGCTGTGTATTTATTTGTATGTCTGTGTGTGTGTATGTTAATCGCATAACTCAAAAAGTATTCAACCGAATTGCATGAAATTTGGTGGGATGATTGGTTATTATACGGGACACATTTGATTAGATTTTGGGAAACAGATTTGCTCAAATTCTGACTATTTTTAACTCGATCGTATTTCACTCAAAGTTATGAGCGACTGAAGAAGAAGATGTCCATCCAGGACGTCATCACTATAACGCGATCTCCCGCGATCATTTCAACCTCAAAAAAAATTATAATTGCAGATTTGACAATAGATGAGGCATATTAACAGACGAATGAAACAGATTTGCTCAAATTCTGATTTTTAAAAATCGATCGCATTTCACATAAAGTTTCACATCGCATACACTCCCATGCCAAGTACAGAACAGTAGCTGCGGCGAAGGTATGCGCTCTACCGAGTGCCCGGATTCTAGTTTACTGTTGAGACGACGCTGATGCAATGAATATAACATCTACCCATCTTTGTCTACGTGGTTGTCGTCCAAATTTGTCTGCCTGCCTTTGTGAGCTCTTGTCTTTCCTTGTCTGTGTGTTTGTTTGTCTGTCACTTTGCATCTGGCATGAATGTTGCATCTTACGTGTCTGCCTGGACACGCGTCTGCATGTGGTGCACCATTTGGCCTTAAAACTCCGTTCAACAGTCCCCATCAGTTCACTATCCAAAATTGATATTCAAGAAACCGGTCGTTACTCCTCATCAGAAAATGGATACCGTACATTGAGGATATACTTTGTTATCTTCTCGATATGATGTAATTGTGAATGGAGATTTGCACACACATTTTGGTAGCTGCCGAAAGTAAGGAGTCGTATCAGCATACTTGATTTTAGTTTTTTGGGGGTTTGGTTAGTTGCAGTGATATGCTTGTGCTTCCATGCAAAATAACTTTAAAAAAATTGGTAAAGAAACATGGAGAGGAGATCGAGGATCCAACCACTCCAAATTAGGACCACACAACACTGATATCCTCTGCAAGTAGCCATTGAGATGCTGGGATCGTGCTGCGACGTTTGCGACTATTTTGAAATGCTGAAGAAACTGTTGTTTTTGGTATTTTTGGTGAAAGATATCCCAGGAAGCACCAAAAGTCCAGTGGTAGTATTCCATCCACGGTTGTTGATTGAAACCCAAAAAGCTGCTCAAGACGACATCTTGACTCGATCTGACATTTCCATGGCAGAAGTCGCCAAGAAACCGCAGATGCGCTTTAGGACCTGCGACAGTATTTCATCCTGACTTTTGAACCTGCAGTCTCTCTTGGATCTACTGACAAACGCCTTTGCCAAAAGGAGGATAAGAGTGCATCGACGCCCGATTAAATGGTTGCGTTCATTTGTGTGTTCTATGTATGTATTGTGGATATTTTATGTCTAATTCTGTCCTTCCCGACTGCATGAGGACCGCATGTTTCTAAGTATGTTGTAAAGATTTATTGTTCCGTTGATTAAAATCCACTGCATCCTCCTTGTCAATGTTGCTGATATACGGTGTTCCGTCTTTTTCGTATCCCTTCTGCATCCGCCGAAAGCCTGATGTGGCCTGCTGCTCTCAAACCAAGTGTTTTCAGGGTTTTAGTTTTACCTTGCGTTACCATGTTCATTTTATCCTTTTTAAATGTATACCACTTTCGGCAACATTTGATGTTGAACATATTTCATGAATATGACTTGAAGACATTTTGCTTTCATCTTGACTTCCCTGCTTTTAGTTTTCCTAACAGTTTTAGAATCTTTGGAATGTGATAACTGAATGTGTTGTAAAACAATTCATGTGTTTGATTAATGTACTGTGGGTATATATATATACAGTCACGTGAAAAAGTAAGTACACCCCATGTAAAGTTTTGACTTTTTCAACATATTTCAACATACAGCTATTTGATCTTCATTTCAACAATATTGATAGATAAAGGTGATATAATATAACAAATATCATGAAACATTTACATTTTGAAGTCCATTGTATAATTTAAACAAACATAAATGCAAATTTTGCATTTGCATTTCGCATTATAAATGCAACTACTTCAAACACCTAAAATTAGAATCAGGTGCACCAGCTCAGGTGCAAATGATTAGAACATCGTTAGAGAGGATCTTGGAGGAACCTGTCTTTTATATAAACCTCAGACATTTAGTTTAGTTTGCTCTTTGTTGTTGAAGTGTGCGGCGTCACCATGCCGAGATCAAAAGAGCTCTCTGAGGCCTTCAGAAAGAAGGTTAGAGATGCCTATGAGTCTGGGAAGGGATTTAAAAAGATCTCCAAACAATTTGAAATCAATCATTCAACTGTCCGGAAGATCATCTACAAGTGTAGAAGATTCCAAACAACTGCCAACTTGTTCAGGCCAGGCCGCCCCAGCAAGTTCAGCCCAAGAGCAGACCGCAAGATGCTAAAAGAAGTCTCTAAGAACCCCAGAATGTCATCGCAGGACCTACAGGTAGCTCTTGCCACTGTTGATGTCAAAGTGTACAAGTCTACCATTAGAAAGAGGCTGCATAAATTTGATCTACATGGGAGGTGTGCCAGGAGGAAACCTTTGCTGTCCAGAAAGAACATCAGGGCAAGACTAAGGTTTGCGAATGAACACCTAGGCAAAGACCAGCACTTCTGGAACAATGTGCTCTGGACAGATGAGTCAAAGGTAGTGCTATTTGGCCACAGTACCAGAAGACATGTTTGGTGAAAACCAAAGACAGCATTTGACCACAAATACCTGATACCAACTGTAAAGCATGGTGGTGGAAATATTATGGTTTGGGGCAGCTTTGCTGCATCAGGGCCTGGGCAGCTCACCATGATAGAATCCACTATGAATTCTTCATTGTACCAGAGGGTGCTTGAGGATAATGTGAGGCCATCTGTCGGAAAGTTGAAGCTCAACCGAAGGTGGACCTTGCAACATGACAATGACCCTAAACATACCAGTAAATCCACCAAGGAATGGCTGAAAAGAAAGAAATGGAGTGTTCTGGAATGGCCAAGTCAAAGCCCGGATCTAAATCCCATTGAGATGTTGTGGGGAGATTTGAAATGAGCTGTGCATGCAAGAAACCCCTCAAGCATCGCACAGCTGAAAGAATTCTGCATGGAGGAGTGGGCAAAAATTTCTCCCAGTCGATGTCAGAGACTGGTAGACAGTAATAAGAAACCCCTACTTGAGGTTGTTTCTGCCAAAGGGGGCAATACCACCTATTAGAGCCAAGGCTGTACTTACTTTTTCCACATGCGAAATTTGCATTTATGTTTATTTAAATTATACAATGGACTACAAAATGTAAATGTCATCACGTATAATTTAAATAAACATAAATGCAAACATAAGTGCCAAAGGCGCCGCGGCAATGCAGCGCTCTGGATGTTATTTATCTGGCATGGGGGCGGTGTACTTTGAATGTATCTGTACTTGTTTCTCTTTCTGTTTGTCTGTCTTTAAGCAGGATATCTCAAAAGGTTATGGATGTATTTGAATTAAATTTGGTCGATAAGGCCGCCGTTTTCGGCCGTCGCAGTACGGCATGGGATCGAGCACCACATACCAACCACGGGCCCGCCGGTCTACGCCAGGGCCCAACGCCTCGACCCAGCCAAGCTCGCCGTGGCGAAGGCCGAATTCGACGCGTTGGAGCACCTCGGCATCGTGCGGCGCTCCGATAGCGCGTGGGCCTCGCCACTGCACATCGTGCCAAAGCCGGGGGGTGGATGGCGCCCGTGTGGCGACTACCGCCGTCTCAATGATGCTACCACCCCCGACAGGTACCCGATCCCGCATATCCAAGACTTCTCCGCCCGTCTGGCGGGACGGGTCATTTTTTCGAAAATTGATCTCATACGGGGATATCACCAGGTACCTGTCAGGGCGGCCGACGTCCCTAAAACGGCAGTCATCACGCTGTTCGGCTTATTCGAATTCTTGCGGATGCCGTTTGGTCTCAAGAACGCGGCTCAGGCGTTCCAGCGCTTGATGGACGGCGTGCTGCGTGACCTGCCGTTCCTTTTCGTTTACCTGGACGACATCCTCGTCGCCAGCACGTCCCGGGCCGAGCACCTCCTCCACCTCCGAACACTGTTCGGGCGCCTCAGCGAGCACGGCCTCATCGTCAACCCGGCCAAATGCCACTTCGGCACGACGGCCGTTGATTTTTTGGGCCACCACATCACCGAGAACGGGGCCGTGCCGCTGCCAACCAAGGTCGAGGCCATCACCACGTTCCCGCGTCCCCGCACCCTAAAGGCCCTGCAGGAATTCCTGGGAATGGTGAATTTTTATCACCGCTTCGTGCCCCGCGCTGCTCGAACTCATGCGGCCCCTCTACGAAGCCCTCCGGGGCAAGCCGGCCAAGCACGACATCGCCTGGTCCGCAGCAATGGATGCGGCCTTCCAAAGCTCAAAGCGGGCCCTCGCCGACGCAACACTGCTCGCTCACCCGGTGCTCAACGCTCCCATCGCCCTCACCACGGAAGCCTCCGACTACGCGGTGGGCGCCGTACATGAGCAATGGGTGAACGGGTTTGGCAGCCACTCGTTTTTTTCAGCGGCAGCTCCGGCCGAACGAGCTCAAATACAGCACGTTTGACCGGGAGCTCCTCGGTCTACACTGGCCGTCCGCCATTTCCGCCACCTCCTGGAGGCCGACCTTTCACGGCGTTCGTCGACCACAAGCCGTTGGTTTACGCCATGGCCAAGGTCACGGAGCCGTGGTCGGCCCGCCAACAGCGCCACCTCTCCGCCGTGTCGGAGTTTACCACGGACATCCGGCACGTCACCGGCAAAAACAACGCCGTGGCCGACTGTCTTTCCCGGGCCAGCGCGAACGCGGTCCACCTGGGCGTGGACTTTGCGCTTATGGCGGCGGACCAAACCACCGACACCAAACCACCGACAAGCCCTCCGGGCGGTGGACACGGGCCTCCGCCTGGCCGACATCCCCTTCGCGGACACTGTCCTGCTCTGCGACGTCTCCCAAGGCCAGCCTCGCCCCATCGTGCCCGTCACCTGGCAACGCCGCATCTTCGCCTCCCTCCACGGCCTTTCCCACCCGGGCCGGAAAGCTTCCCAGAAGTTCCCTTCGTCGGGACGTCCGCGATTGGACCAGCACCTGCACGGCCTGCCAACGGGCCAAGGTCCACCGACACACCCAGCCCCGCTGGCACCTTTCACCGTGCCCGAACGACGTTTCGACCACGTCAACGTGGATCTGGTGGGCCCCCTCCCCCCATCACGGGGTTCACACACCTGCTCACCATGGTGACAGGACCACCAGGTGGCCGGAGGCCGTTCCTCTCGTCTCCACCACCACCGCCGACGTGGCGCAGGCTTTCATCGCCACCTGGGTCGCCCGCTTCGGCGCACCGGCGGACATCTCGTCAGACCGCGGACCACAGTTCACCTCCGAGCTGTGGGGCGCGGTCGCCCGCAACCTGGGGGTCAAGCTCCACCATACTACGGCCTACCACCCCCAAGCAAACGGGTTGTGCGAGCGATTCCACCGCTCCATGAAGGCCGCACTCATGGCCGGCCTTCAAGACGGCGGTTGGGCCGACCGGCTGCCGTGGGTCCTTTTGGGCCTCCGCACGGCCCCCAAGGAGACCTCCAGGCATCCACCGCCGAGCTTGTCTATGGCCAGGCGCTACGCGTCCCGGGCGAATTCGTGCCCGACGCTACCAGTCCCTGGTCCGCAGCTCACCAGCGCTCGGACCTCCAGGAGGCCGCCCGACGGTTTGCCCCCGTGCCAACATCCCACCACGGTGACCCCCAGTCCTACGTCCCCCCAGCACTTCGCACAGCGGAGTATGTTTTTGTGCGTCACGACGCACATCGGGGGCCACTCCGGCCGCCGTACGACGGGCCTCTTCCGGGTGCTGCGACGGGACGACAAGTCGTTCGTCATCGACATCGGCGGCAGGTCGGACCGGATTGCGGTGGACCGCCTCAAGCCGGCGCACGTGGACGTCGACCACCCACCACGGGTGGCCCTTCCGCCGCGGCGAGGCCGCCCCCCGTCCACGGTGCCCCCCACTCGACCACCCACCACCACACCGGACCCCCTCCCACGACCCGCCAGGGGTCGCTTCGGCCGGGTCATCAGGACCCCCCTCAAATTGACCCTGCCGGTGCAAGTCGATTCTGGGGGGACGTGTGTAGCGGCTACCGCTGGGTTTTCACAATCGCCTTGCACCTATCAAGGACGCGGAGCGATCACCATGCCGGGCTCGTCCAGGACGCCCGGGCAGGCCCGCGCTCAACTTGCCAGGCCTCGGTCGGGACGCCCGGCATGCCCGGGCATGCCCGGGCAGGCTCACCCTCAACTTGCCAGGCCGCAGCCAGGACGCTGGGCCACGCCCCCTCTCGCCTTTCCTGGGCAAACGCTCCGGGATAATATGTATATATATTGCTGCCCGATAAACGGGCTTTTCAGAGTGCCTGAGTGTTTGGTTTGATTAAAGCACTCTGATGAATTCCAGCTTTTTGTCGCGTCCATTCTTCGATCGACGTGGGAGCCCCAGCTTCTTCAATATATACATATATTGATATATATATATATATATTGATATATATATATATATATATTGATATATATATATATATATTGATATATATATATATATTGATATATATATATATTGATTGATATGTATATATATATATATATATATATATATATATATATATATATATATATATATATATATATATATATATATATATATAGATAGATAGATAGATAGATAGATAGATAGATAGATAGATAGATATATATATATATATATATATATATATATATATATATATATATATATATATATATATATATATATATGTATATATATATATATATATATATATATATATATAGATATATATAGATATATAGATATGTATAGATATAGAGATATATATAGATATATATAGATATATACAGATATATTATATATATATATATATATATATAGATATATATATATATATATATATAGATATATATATATATATAGATATATATATATATATAGATATATATATATATATATATAGATATATATCTACATATTGTTACGGAATCGGACGACGGCACTCCCTTACCGAGAGGGGTTTAATCTCCTCGTCTTGTACACTAGCCGTCTCCGTTCCTGAAGCTACCCCGCTCCCCCGTGGGGTGGGAATGGCCGAGGTGATTGGTCAAGGGATTCCCGTACACCTCCGCCAATCCCTCCACAAGGCAGGTGGGTAACTCCGCTCGAATCCCGGACAAGATGGTAATTGCCGAGCGGTTTAGAAATCCAGGATCCGAGCCGTTAGCAATTACTAACCCGATTCATAAAGCGTTGGCCGAAATCGCACCACAGGAACTCAATTGGGAAATCTCTAAAGCGATTGGATGAGAAAGAAACCAAAGTGAGGGAGAACAGGTATTTATTAATTATTTACACAAACCAAAATCAAAGAGAAGAAAATAAATGTAATTTGCAGGGAAATGGAAGGAGCAGAAGGACACAGAGCAATTCTTACTTTCACAAGCTTAACTTATACCCCAGACAACACAAAGGACAGATGACGGGCAGACTCACACGAATGGGGAATTGTAGGCAGGAATGAATAGCTGGAAGGAGAAGAAGGGCAGACGGTCCAAAGGGCGGGCAGCCGGGAGGTCCGGGGGATCGCGGCACGACGTTCAGGTCCGCGTGCACGCACCTGTTCTTGTTCAGAGTGCGAAAAACCCCGGTCGGCAGCCTCTTCGCACGACTTTCTTTTGTTCAGCTGGATCACACCTTTCTCTGTTCTCAGCTGGACCACGCATCTCCCTTGTCCCGCTGGAAAAGGCTTGCGCATGCGCTTATATTGCGCCTGGTGCGATCAAGCCGCCTGCCTTTTGGAAACGCCCATCGGTGAGCTCACCTCGGCCTTGGTTGGTCGCGAGGGCTCACCGGTCCCCCCCCCCCCCCCCCCCCCTTGATGAGGCGTTGGCAGAGCCACGCCATGTTCCTGGCGCTTGGCTGACTCCTCCGCCCCTTCTTCTCCAAGATGACCTCGTGTTCAATGGAGTTTGGGGCGATGATGATGCCAATAACAACCACCCAATGCAACGGTGGCGCCGTACTGGCGCTTTGGAGGCCATGGCGATATTGTAGGGGATCTATCTTATTTGATTTGGTGCAACGTAAGATTGACTATTGGACACACAGCCTTATCTGAAACACAGAATAACGGTATAACTATGAGAGATCCTATGATTTGCTGCGTGTGTGCGATGGACTAACTAAAGGACGACCTTTGATCTTTACACAAATGGAGGTATTTACAAAGAGTCATTGCATTATTTACAAGGGGGTATATTTACAATAAATTACACAAAGTGCACGGTTTCCCAAATCCGTTACACTGCCCCCTGCCTCCTCCAGGCACGTCCCGGGCCGATAAAACTTTAACTTAATGTGGCACGCAGGTGTAATACCCTCTATAATTAACCTGACCCTAAGTGCGACAGTTTTAAAACACAAATAAATATGTCCCCCTGTTGCGTTGCACCCTACCTAACAGATTCACACTCACAGAATAACCGAATTGCGGAATTAATTTTAAAACTAAACATTGACGGTGGGGAGCATTATTTACAGGTGACATTATTTTGACTATTTACAAAACTGCAACCCAGGACCTGTCATTTTTCTTTTAGGAAACAAAAAGAAAATCCTGTGGGAGGGAGGAGACAGCATGCACTGCATCGACGCACCAGCACCAATAAACACCAAAGCACCAATCAAAGAGTACAGTCACGCACCATCCAGTGCGACATTGCACAGTAATAAAACAACTGTTGGTCTTGTCACTGCTCTGCTGGTTTCCGCTCCTGCTCTGCTGGTCCGATGTCTCTTCTAGATGTTGTCTTTCTTCGTGTTATTGCTTGCGGCCTATTTGGTGGTAATAAAACAAAAAGCACAACCGTGTCCACTGTTTTTATTTTTGGCCAACAGGGCCTAACTATGGTGGTCCACCTGCATGGCAAAAAGGGACCACCTGACCGTGGTCCGCAAGCAAGATCTTTCTTGGGCCATCGTGGCCGGTCCCAGCAGAGGGGCTACGCCCCAACAAGTGGGGTCCATCAGTGGTGCTCGGCCACAACAACGTGGTCCCTAAAGTGGTGCATCGATGCAGGCAGCTAGCAGCGCGAATTCGGGCACACAGATGCGAGCTCCCGCACGCTCCCCCTCAGTGCCCAGAGAGCACGGTTCATAGGTGGGGAAGGAAGACAAAGCAGAGTTAGCGAGGGCAAGGGCACAAGGATACACATCAACACAGGTAATGCAGAGCAAGGTGCGCACGGAGAGCGAAGTGAGAAAGCTCGTCCCTACTGTACGCCACCCCCCCCCCCCCCCCCTGTCACCTACTCTACCCTTGCCCTTACCCCATATTTACTAAACCTACACATTTACAAATTCATCACTACCGTCAAGTCTTCCCCATATCTCCCCTAATACCAAATTCGTCACAATCCCTCTAACCAAATTTGCCATCATCCCAATTCCTCATAAGGAGGAAGAGATGGAACATCAAGCACAATGTCACACCCACGTCATGATGCGTCTGACATTTCCAAAACATTTGCACAAAAATAAAACAACAACATATGGCACGGTGTGGAGTTCTGCCATCACCTCAGGTGAGTGGATGCAGATGGTGCGAGGAGATCTCAATCCTAACTACTTCCTAAATGACATTAACACACTTTACACTACCCGGGGTCTTTCCCTGCCAATCCATTGGCTATCTTACTCTATGCGGTTCTAAAAACCAATTCCCATTGACAAAACTGTGGTGCTCATCAATTTGGGGTCTCACTCCCCCGGTTCAACTCCCTGTGCCTTTGCACAATTTCAGGACTGGGTCGTGTGACTCCCCTAACAGGTCTACTTACCTGTGCGCCTCCGCCACTGAAGTTGCCACCCGAGCTTACATAGCTCCTCACCCTACCTATCTACCTGGGGAAGGCTCTCCCTGGCGCTTACCCCCTCGGTGCCCTCTCTGGCACAGGGCTACCCGGGTCCTTCCTCTGGATCCTCGGGCCCCATTGAACTCTACCAGCTCCCAGAGCCCACCTGCGGCCTCACCTGGCCGACATCCTAACAGTGGCGGAGCGCCCATTTAACTACACACACTAACAGGCCACACGCCCAGCCATTTCCACGTCACTAATGCACCCATCCAAACACCATTCTTCCACACGCACCACAGATGCCAATATCCAACCACAATTTACCTATACCCTCTACCTAACTCTTAAACTACCCTCCCCGGGTATTCGTGATAGGGGTCCATCCTCCCCATACACTCCCTTCGCACCAACCACTCCACTCCACATTTTCCACCATACTCACTCCACGCCATCCATTCCATACTCCATTTCATACTAGTTATGTCATTCAATCATTTTCCATACAACACACAACCATTCTCCATACACCTGTTCATTTGCACACCTGTGCAATCACACCTGGTGCCACCTGCACCCTCCTTCCTCCCAGGCTTCTTCATTCATTCAATACAATGCACAATCACCTCACACTTTTCACAATACGCTACGGAATACCCTTTCAACACACACATACACGGCATCATCTGATCTGACTACTCCCTTCTGAAACTCGCGCTCCCCAGGTGCCCCTTATATTATCGCGCTCCCCCGTCATTATAATCCACCTAATCTATTCTACGTCCCCTCTACAGGTACATGTCGCTACTTAATTCTCATGTCACCTATGGTCATTTCTAAGTCCCTATACATTTATCCAAACCCTCCCTCGGTGAGCTTACACTGCCATAACCCCATAGCTATTGCTCATGTGCCCGGGGTGATGTGAGGGATGGTGGATTTACCATCCTTGCACATCGGGCATCTCCCACTTTTCAATTTTGCCCATCAAATTCCAATTCTTGCCAATCCAAAATTTGCCAATCTTTAATTCCCTACCCCTATTCGTCCATTAAACTTCGAGCCTTGGTGTGTCATTACCTTCTCAAAGCGCGGCTTCGCCAAGCCAAGCAATGAACGCGGGTGGTTTGTTTCCTGCAGTTGGATCCGTCCGGCACTCGGTTCAGGGGAGGAGGTTTACTCGGCCCGAGATTCCAAGGTCCACCTCGGCGCAGAACCTTTCGGTCTCCCGCTCGATGGCCCAATCTCGCCCGGCCGGAACGCCGCAACCACAGGAGGTCGCCGTGCCGACCCTTCCTACCTGCCCTCGAACCGGGCCGCCCGCTCCGCTTAGCAGAGCACGGATGCGACCGTTCAGGGCGAGGCCTGGCGCGGATCGCGCACAGCGGTTCTTTTGAAACCGCCGTGATTACGATCCCCGCCGGTTCCCGCAGCAACCAAAGCCCGGCACGAACCGAAGGCTCGCGTCGGCTAAAAGTCGGTCTAACCGCTGCTCCGTTTAGCGTCGATGCTCCCCGTACATACTCACACCGCTCGTTCCTCTTCCTCCTCACACATCCAGGTGTCTCCATACACTCCGTCATTGCACCTTCTCTTGCACACCACCCAGGTACACTCATTCCGCTCACAGACTTCGTCACACACCTGACCACCGCACACCTTGGCACACACCCGTCGTTCGCACACCTCATCAACACACCTCTTCGCGCCCACTCCTCGGTCACATCCTCTGTGACAACAATGGGTGTGCACTCTTCTGCACACCCGATCACGTGCTTCAATGTGCCCTCTCGCACGACCACCAACTCAGGTGTACATTCCTGCACGCGCTCAACCATTCCAGGTGTGCATTCTTCCATTCCAGGTGTGCATTCTCTCTCACCTGCCACAACCAACTCGTGCTCCGTGTCACTCTCACCACCACACTCTGTCGTGCATTTACTCTCACTCTTGGCAGCGCACTCACTCCTCGGCGCGCACTTTTCCCTCACACACACCTCCGTTCCACACCTTTCTCGCGCACCTTCTTGCGCACCCTCTCCCGTTACGTCCTCCGTAACACTCACCACAGGTGTGCACTCTTCTGCACACCCAATCATCACCGCACACCCTTGCTCACCAATACTCCTCACACTTTTCACAGTCAGACCTCCTCGCACACCTCCTCTTTCCACACACTCTGCACCTGTCACACACCTTGCCAGCGGCCTCTCACGAACGCCCGGGTCTAAACCAACACCCAAGCTCACTGAATCCCCCCTCACACCATATACATTTCCGAGTATATCGCCACTCACCTCGGCACCTCGTCTTTGCTCCTCCCCCGCCACTTGCAAACTCTTTATTTGGTCAGTAAGCACATCATCACGATTTGAGCACAGACCTTGCACCAATTCCATCACTTCCTCCTTTATCTCCCTCTTCGTCTCCCTCCGTCTCTTCTTAATTTCACTTACCCCCTCTTCCACTTCCTCTAATTTTTGTTTCACCTCTTTTATTTCCCTGTGCGCCCCCTCAATTTCTTCCTCTAGTGCCACCTTGGTCGTTTATATGTGCGTCCTTACTTCCCGTTGTTTTGTCTCCATTGCCTCTGCCACCTCGTCCAACCTCTTTGTCAACCCCTCGTGTACCATCTGACATTCCCTCTTCGTCGCTATAAGTCTTTTTTTATTTCCTTCTGGGTCGCTTTCAACCCGCCGATTATCGCCGTATTCTTTTCCACCTGCTCCCCCAATTCCTTTTGTCCCACCGTCAGCTGCTCTACTCCCCGCGTCAGGTCTTCTATTCCCCCCTGTAACCTAGCCGTACTATTCCTCACCTCTTTCTCCATGCGCTCCTCACCCCGCTTTACCTCCTCGCATACCCCCGCGACCTCTTCGCCCACTCCGCGCCTTATCTCCTCCCCCATCTCTTTGGTAGATGCCACCCTCATCTGTTCCAAATCATTCCTCTGGGTGTCCAATTTGGTTTCCAACCCGATTTTTACCTCCTCTATCTGGTTCCCCATCTGCTTAATTTCCCGGGTGGATTGCTCCCCTATTTCCCTCAATTTGCCTTCCATGGTGTTTTCTAACCCCCCTAATCCATTCTTCACCCCTTCTATTTGGTTCACCTGGGTGGCCATTCTATTTTCCAACTCCGTTAACCCATCCTTCATTTCCCCAATTTGATTACCCACGTCCTCCAGTTGGTCCCCCCAATTTACCTTCTAGCCCTTCCAACCTGTTGTCTAACCCCTCAAATTTATTGTCTAACCCCTCAAATTTATTGTCTAACCCCTCAAATGTATTGTCTAAACCCTCAAATTTATTGTCTACACCCTCAAATTTATTGTCTAAACCCTCAAATTTATTGTCTAAACCCTCAAACAATCGCTCCCCCATTCTGTTTTCCAAACCTCCAATTTGGTTTCCCATTTTCTCGCTCATTTTCTCCATTTTTGCGTCCAGTTGGGTCAGGAATAATTTTACAAAAGTCGCAATTTTACAAAAAAACAAAAGTTACGACTGGGATTACGGACAGTAAAATTACAGTTCAGTACTTCGTGTAACCCCCACGAGCATTCAGGAGAGCACGTACACGTTGAGGCATGCTGTTCACGAGATTTGCCAAGGTTTGGACAGGAATCGCTTGCCATGCAGTGACAATAGACTGCTGCAATTCACGCACAGAGGTCGGCTGCTGGTCCAAGTGGTCGATTTGACGCGTTAATTCTGCCCACAAGTTCTCTATCGGATTCATATCCGGGGACATGGCAGGCCACTCCATATGCTCTACACCACGGTCAGCAAGAAAGTGTTGGATCATGCGAGCACGATGAGGCCGTGCATTGTCATCTTGGAAGACAAAGCTTCCTCGAAAGGCTGCACGAGTAAATGGAAGCAATGTTTCTTCCAGAATGGCCCTGTGCTTGAACTGGTTCAGGTTTCCATTCAGAACAACCAGGTCAGTTTTGCCCCCTGCATGAAAAGCAGCCCAAACGGTCACCCCACCTCCTCCAGCTTGGACTCTTGGCACTATACAATCTTTGTTGTCGGCTTCATGCACTTGTCTGCACACTCGGACGCGACCATCTTGACGATAGACCAGAAATCTAGACTCGTCACTGAAGATCACGTGATTCCAGTGTCCTGGCTGCCATTGACGGTGCTCTCTGGCCCACTGCAATTGGCGCTGGCGGTGTTGTCTGGTCAGGCGTGGCTTTCTCAGGGGACGCCTGGCACGATAGCCTGCTTGAACCAGTCGTTGGTTGACTAGCCTTCTGGATACAGGCACATTTGTCAGTTGCTGCCACTCAGCCCTAAGCCGATTAGCTGACTTGGTACGGCCATTGCGGACTAACTGGTGCAGCTGGCGATCATCCCTCCTTGTGGTTCTGCGGGGACGTCCTGGCCTTGGTATTGGAGTAGGGACACCCCTCTGAGCATTTCGTTTCAGGAACTTTGACACCTGACCTTGAGTGATGCCATACTGCCGAGCAATAGCACGCTGTTTCATGCCGTAATTTCGTAAAGCCACCACTCCATGACAAACAGCATTGTCGAGTTGACGGACCATCTCCAGAGGACGCGGCAATAACTTTTGGAGACGTGCAGCAGTTGTTTTCCACTAATACAGAACGCAACAACCCTTATATACCCGATTGTGAAGCCAATCGTCAAATGTACCTGTCTGTACATTTTGTCATGCCACCTGTGATATAATCCTGTTATTGACTTCTTGCTGCGACAGATAAATCAGTGGCATGGTTCTTTCAACAAAGAAATCACCGAAGCATAAAAGAAACTCACCAGATTGATATACCGAGTTCAGAAAGTAAACCCAAGTCAAGAAAAAAAATATTCCATATTAAATGCCAAGTCTGTATATATACAGTCACATGAAAAAGTAAGAACACCCCATGTAAAGTGTTGACTTTTTCAACATATTTCAACATACAGCTATTTGATCTTCATTTCAACAATTGTTACATGCTCCTCCCCTAACCCCGGTCACGGTGTACCTCCGAGCCCTGAGAGGGGTCACGGCAGAAAGATGTGTTATACGGTATATCAAAGATCAATGGTGAAATCACACCAATTGTTACCAACAAACAAGTATTGTATTAAGATCACACAAGAATAACAGGACAACAACAATAGTAATCAATTGTACAACCAACATATATTTCCTATGATGGTACCATCAGGTTCGTACAATATAACTCACTGTGCTCCAAGTGAGCGAAAAGAAGAACATTCCCAATGTTTCTATCCCGGCATCAAGCCAAAGTCGATCCGCTCCAGTAATCGTCAGAACGATGTCTAATCGAGACCAGAATCCCATTCGGATGACAGTCACAGTCACGCTGCCAAAGCTGCGCAAAGGTGCCCTCAAGGCGACTGGGAAATCACACCCTCGGGTATGGACGTTCCATGGCTCCCAAACGGCGAACCGCAGATTTCCCACTCAAAAGCCACGTTACACACACACACACACACACACCAGATTAACGTCTGAAGGTGGTGACAATGGTTAAAGCGAGGCGAAAAACCTTGAGCGATGCGCAAATCCTGCGCAAGGTAAAAATGAACGACGGCCCATTCTCATGGCGTAACGGCACTCCGATGATTCTCGTCGGAATCAACCGCAAAACCTGACACGCAGGTGGATCTGTCACAGCGATTACAACTCTGTCGCAGGAATCCCTTTCCCAGGAAACCCAAAGTTCACACGTGACCCCCGTTCACCAACATTCGCTCAGGTCCTTGAAGCAGCTCGGCTTCTTGTCCGACTCACTCGCTCCGCCTTCTCTTCCTCCTCTTCCTCTTCGGCGTCGTCCGGTTCCGGTTTCATTTAAAACATTAACTTTTTTACCTTTTGAAAATAGTAATCTCTATTTCCCTTAAAAGACAACAATAATAGTACATGGAATCAAAAATGTTTGCAGTGGATGAAAACCACAACAATGGAAGTGACGAATCCGTAACACTTCCCCCCCTCAAGAAAGAAAGTTTGAACATCGTGAAAACTTTCTTTGCAGGCAAAAACTCTTTTGACAAACAAAAGTAAAACTCACACCCAAATTATCAATTCACGTGAGCAACAACAATTTATATTCCCCAAAAGAAAGCAACAAAACTCCAAACCACCTACAGGAATTTCCAAAGTTAGTTCACTCTGGATAAAGCATCAGCAACGACATTGTCCCTGCCCTTTACATGCTCAATTTCCAAGTTGAACTCCTGCAAAGCCAAACTCCATCTCATCAACCTCTGGTTTTTATTTTTCATTTTTTGAATGAAGGTTAAGGGGTTATGATCAGTGAATCCAAAGCAAAGCAAATCTATAGCACTTTTTGAAGGAGGCCGAGCTGAGAGCCAGGTTTCGTGGTGGTTGGGTGGTGAGGCCTGGAAGTATTCACTGTATGGACGCATTTAGGAATGTGGAGTTCACGGGTTAATCCATGTAGGAATCTTGGCTCGGCTGCTCCTGAGCACTCAGTGCTTCCAACTCTTCTCTTGATTATAAAAATCATAATCACGGTTGTTGAGTCGGGTGCTGTAGTCACGTGAGTAGCGGTCCCCATCTCGGCTACCACCGTAATAGTCATCCCGTCGAGTGTTGCCAAAACTGCGCTGCTGCTGCTGGGCGTAGTAATCATGACTGCAGCCGCCACCAAAACTACTACTCCCACCCCAGAAGCCATAGCCACCCGTGAAACTACCTCCACGTTTTCCTCCTCTGTAGCCCCCTTGACGCCCATGGCCTGCCTTCTCTACTGTTATGGTCCGACCATCCAAATCCTTGCCATACAAACCCTGCTCTGCATCTTTGGCGTCCTTTGTGTTTTCAAACGTGACAAAGCCAAACCCTCTCGACTTTTGCGTCTCCCTGTCTTATTTCAGCAGCACTTCCAAGAGTGGTCCATATTTGCCAAAGATAGAGTCCAGAACATCTTCACTTGTGTCAAAGTTCAGTCCACCTTCAAAGAGCTTGCCAACATTGCCTCCATCCATGACTTGTGTGTGCTGACACTTAGTTTCAGGGTACTCGACAAGAAGTGCCTGTGCAAAGCGTGACGTCAGTACCTTCTCCTTCTCTTCAGAGCGCTTCCTACCCATAGCACGAGTCGCGGCACGGGATGGAAAGATACCCGGAATCTTCTGCTCTAACTGTGCGGTGTTATTTCCCATACTAGGCTTTTCAACAAACATCGAATTACCAGAAACTCGACCACCGGCCAAATCATTCCCGATTAACAAAAGAGATTCCCTCCACAGGAAGAGTGGCTTGTAAACCTACGGTGACCGGTCCTGACACCAAATCAGACTCTAAATGGATGACATGAAGAGGATCTTTAACATAGCCACCAACCCCTTGTAAAAGAACACTAACACCAGTTGCCATCTTCTCTGACAATGGCAAAATGCCCTCAAGCATCAAAGATTGATGTGCTCCTGTGTCCCTCAATACCCTGACAGGTCTCTGGTTCGTTAAGTCTCCATCCAGTGATACAAACTCCTCTGAAATAAAAGGTTTGTAACCCTCTTGAACAAGGTCGTTCTGTGATGCCGTAACTTTGGCATGGGAACCTTCACAAGGCACTGTCCTCCAAGGACGATTTCTCGCATTTGCCCATGCATTTGGAGTTGCACTAGCCTGACTCCGCTCCTGATTTTTCCTTTTCAGGGTTTAACATTGGGACATCAAATGCCCAGGTTTCTTGGAAAAAGGGCAAGTAGGCCCAGAGGAAAAACTCGTGGTCTGCCTCGGGCCCCCCGGAAGATAAGTCTGTCTTGGAACTGCAGTCTTCTGATCCCTAAAAGTCGCGGTATCAGATTTGTCCCCATAGTCATCTCTAGGTCGCCTCCATGAATATTTGTTCTCCGCCCCTGATTTACCATAACTCCCCTGGCTAAATCTAGGCGGGAAGTTAGGTTTGTGGAACCCCATCTTGTGTGTCAAGGCATAGTCATCTGCCACTTTTGCTGCCTCATACAACTCTGGTACTTTCTTTTCATCCAAATGTACTTTAATGTCCGCGTGGACACACTGTTTGAATTCCTCCACCAAGATCAATTGTCGCAACAGGTTGAAGTCTTTCCCAATCCCCTTCGAGTCACACCACCGATCAAACATGGTTTCCTTAATTCTGGCAAATTCCACATGGGTCTCACTCTCCCTCTTTCTGGCATTCCTGAATTTTTGCCGGTAAGCTTCAGGGACCAATTCATAGGCTTTGAGAATGGCTTTCTTCACTACCTCATAATCTGCACATTGGTCAATCGGTAAAGCCGAATAGATATCTTGAGCTTTACCCACCAGAACACTTTGCACTAACATAGTCCAGGACCCCACAGGCCATTTTAGCATTTCAGCCACTTTCTCAAAGTGTAAAAAAAAAAACTTGGCTACCTCCTTTTCATTGAAGGGTGGAACCAGCCTCACATGCCGACCAACACCCCAAGTGTTCTGACTAGTTGTCAAACTAGCCGGCATGGATACTACTTCTTTCCGTTCTCCCAGTAATTCCAGCTCCTTGAGTTTAAGTTCCTTCTGATACTCCATGTCACGTTCCTTTAACTCCCTTTCGGCTCTCCTTTCCTCTGCTCTTTCCTCTGCTCTTCTTTCTTCTTCAGCTCTCCTTTCCTCTGCTCTTCTCTCCTCGAGTTCTCGTTCCTGTTCTGCTCTTCTTTCATCGAGTTCTCGTTCCTGTTCTGCTCTTCTTTCCTCGAATTCTCGTTCCTGTTCTGCTCTTTCCTTTTCTGCTTCCCCTTCCTCTGCTTTTAATCTTTCCTGGCTCTGCAGTTGCATCTCCATTTTCCGGAGCTCCACATTTTCTTTTTCCTCGGGTAACCAATCCAAGGCTACCTCTTTCCATGTTCCTTGTCCCACCAGAGATTCTGCCACCAATGTCTGCATCTCTCCTTTCTTCATATTAACTCGGACCTCGAAGTTAAAATATTTGGCCAATATCAAGAGTTCCGATCTTTTTAACGCTTGGAACTGTGCCTCATTAGGGGACGCCGCAAACTTTTCTGCGTCAAACACCATGGTGACTTTTAGTTAGCACCTCTTAACCTTCACACAAAAATTTTCAAATTTTTATTTTGAAAAATTTGGGAATGTTAGAAAAATTCCAAATTTAGGAATTTTGGGAATGTTAGGGAATTCTATCCCGGTCGAATGTAAGGGAATTTTATCCCAGACGAGCCCCCAAATTCTGTTACATGCTCCTCCCCAAACCCCGCTCACGGTGTACCTTCGAGCCCCGAGAGGAGTCACGGCAGAAAGATGTGTTATTCTGTATGTCAAAGATCAATGGTGAAACCACACCAATTGTTACCAACGAACAAGTATTGTATTAAGATCACACAAGAATAACAGTACAACAACAATAGTAATCAATTGTACAACCAATATATATTTCCTATGATGGTACCATCAGGTTCGTACAATATAACTCACTGTGCTCCAAGTGAGCGAAAAGAAGAACATTCCCAATGTCTCTATTCCGGCATCAAGCCAAAGTCGATCCGCTCCAGTAATCGTCAGAACGATGTCTAATCGAGACCAGAATCCCGTTCGGATGACAGTCACAGTCACGCTGCCAAAGCTGCGCAAAGGTGCCCTCAAGGCGACGGAAATCACACCCTCGGGTATGGACCTTCCACGGCTCCCAACCGGCGAACCGCAGATTTCCCACTCAAAACCCACGTTACACACACGCACACCAGATTAACGTCTGAAGGCGGTGACAATGGTTAAAGCGAGGTGAAAAACCTTGAGCGATGCGCAAATCCTGCACGAGGTAAAAATGGCCGACGGCCCGTTCTCGTGGCGTAACGGCACTCCGATGATTGTCGTCGGAATCAACCACAAAACCTGACACGCAGGTGGATCTGTCACAGCGATAACAACTCTGTCGCAGGAATCCCTTTCCCAGGAAACCCAAAGTTCACACGTGACCCCCGTTCGCCAAAGTTCGCTCAGGACCTTGAAGCAGCTCGGCTTCTTGTCCGACTCACTCGCTCCGCCTTCTCTTCCTCCTCTTCTGCTTCGTCGTCGTCCAGTTCTGGTTTCATTTAAAACATTAACTTTTTTACCTTTTGAAAATAGTAATCTCTATTTCCCTTAAACGACAACAATAATAGTACATGGAATCAAAAATGTTTACAGTGGATGAAAACCACAACAAAGGAAGTGACGAATCCGTAACACAATATTATATATATATATTTATGATATATATATATATATATATATATATATATATATATATATATATATATATATATATATATATATATATATATATATATATATATACAGTGGAACCTTGACTTACGAGTGCCCCAACTTACGAGTTTTTCGAGATACGAGCCGTCGCTCGGGCGGTTTATTGCTTTGAGATGTGAGCCGAGATCTGAGTTACGAGCTTTCGCCACCCGGTCACGTGGTTATCTTGCCGTGCAAGTACAGTATCTCTGCCGTATATCGCTGCATTTTTGTTTTCGCATGTTGGTTATTTTGAGTTTACGCCAGCCGCCACCAGGTGGGTTCCGGTCACGTGGTTATCTTGCCGTGCAAGCATATCTGCCGTAAATCGCTGCATTTTTGTTTTCGCATGTTGGTTATTTTGAGTTTACGCCAGCCGCCACCAGGTGGGTTCCGGTCACGTGGTTATCTTGCCGTGCAAGCATATCTGCCGTAAATCGCTGCATTTTTGTTTTCGCATGTTGGTTATTTTGAGTTTACGCCAGCCGCCACCAGGTGGGTTCCGGTCACGTGGTTATCTTGCCGTGCAAGCATATCTGCCGTATATCGCTGCATTTTTGTTTTCGCATGTTGGTTATTTTGAGTTTACGCCAGCCGCCACCAGGTGGGTTCCGGTCACGTGGTTATCTTGCCGTGCAAGCATATCTGCCGTATATCGCTGCATTTTTGTTTTCGCATGTTGGTTATTTTGAGTTTACGCCAGCCGCCACCAGGTGGGTTCCGGTCACGTGGTTATCTTGCCGTGCAAGCATATCTGCCGTATATCGCTGCATTTTTGTTTTCGCATGTTGGTTATTTTGAGATTACGCCAGCCGCCACCAGGTGGGTTCCGGTCATGTGGTTATCTTGCCGTGCAAGTACAGTATCTCTGCCGTATATCGCTGCATTTTTGTTTTCGCATTTTCGTTATTTTGGAAAATTTCTTAGTTTTAACCATGGGGCCTAAGAAAGTGAGTGCCAAGTGCAGTGCTGAGAAGAAGAAGAGGATGATGAGCTTGGCTATAAAACACGCAATCGTCGAAAAACATGAGCGAGGTGTGCGTGTTGTCGACTTGGTGAGGCGGATGTGAAGGCAGCTGAAGATTTTATTATAACTTTTGCAGGAAATTAACGCGGAGGAGCCAGAGGCGGAGGTGGTTATCGCTACAAGTGAGATTAAGGAAATGTTGGGAATGTGGGAGAAAATTTCAGAGTTTATTGAAAAGAAACACCCTGAAAAAGTTGCAACAAGTCGTGCGTTGGCGCTGTGTAACGACACTTGCCTCACTCATTTTCGAAACATTTTGAAAGGGAGGAAGAAACAAACCTCGTTGGACAGGTTTTTCTTGAAACGCCCTGCAAGTGAAAGCGAGGAAAGTGTGGCGAAAAAGGCAAAAGTTATCCCCTCCACCTCCGCCAGCATCTTCGTCTGATCTTCAAGGTAAATACACTTAATAAAACCAGTTTATTTCTTTACATTGTCTTTTATTATGTACAGTATATACGAGGTCGTGCTTGTTTATACATTATTTGTTATTTATAAAGTACATTTTTCTTATTTAAAAACACGTAACAAAAAAAATTGGTGTGGTTTTTTGGGGGCTGGAACGGATTAATAGCATTTCAATGCATTTTAATGGGGAAATTTGATTTGAGAAACGAGCAATTTGAGTTACGAGCTCGGTCACAGAACGAATTAAACTCGTAAGTCAAGGTTCCACTGTATATATATATATATATATATATATATATATATATATATATATATATATATATATATATATATATATATTGTTGCGGATCTCAGCGCTGGCCTTTTCTCCTTACCAAGGGGGGATTTAGTCCCCTTGTCTTTGACTAGCTGACGGGACCCGGGACCTATGACGTCCTTCCCGGACAGCGCGAAGTAGGGTCGTAGGACTAATCACTAATACCTAATTACTCGCGCTGCCCAGAAACGAGGAAATAAACGCCGCACGAATCATGGGTGTTGGTGGATACGCCGAGCGGTAGCGAACCCGTGACCCAAGCCGTTATCAATGACTAGACCCGATCCAAGTGGTTCTTATTCGTGCCACGCTTACCCAATGATGGAAATCACAGAAATGGTGGAATTTGGAAGAAAAGGAATAACAAGATTTATTTACACAATGTACAATGATCAGCAGAAGAAGACACAGTGCAGCCTTAAACAGTCTTATACTTATTCCCTGAACAAACGGGCCCGTTCACACTCAGACACACTCACACGGGGTTTGCAGATAAACAGGTCAGCACGTCCAGGGATGGCATCTGGGCAGCTCTTCCTCCGGTCCCCAGCTCACACTGTGAAGTAGATGAATCGAGATGGCAGGAGCTCTCCGCGTGTCGTTGGCGCGCACGGGATAATTACGGGGCGAATGGTAGGGCTGGGCTCTGGCGGTTACACGGGCGGCTGCCTATGTAATAAGTGAATAGGCGCTAGCAATGCGCTCTTCAATTCCTCGAACAAGTCCTCTCGATATTGTCGTGTGCACGCCCTTCCTCTGAGTCCTCTGACAATTCCTCTTCATAAGTTCTCATCAGTCCTCACAAGCGCCTCTCCCTTCTCAACTCCGGGTCAGTCCTCTTCATAGGTTCTTTTCCAATGAGTCCTCCGGTAGCAAGTCCTGTTCAAGGGCTTTGTGCGCTGGCTTTTATAGCCCTGCCCAGCAAACTCTCTGGAACTTGCCAGACGTGCCCTTACCACGCTCTATCATGCCATGCCCTCGGAGCCCTGGTTGGCTGATGGACCTTACCGTCATTCCCTCTGACGTGCTCCTCGACTCTGCCACACCCCGACCCCGCGCTCCTCCCTCTTTTCAGGCCTACCTCGTGTCACTGGGCTAGTTCGAGCGAACGAAGGGCAGCGAACGCTGCTGGCAGCCAAAGCGTAACAAACTGCGGGTAGCCAACGCGGAACAAATTGAGGGATGCCAAATGGGGCGCGGGATCGATTATGCCCATGAGGGAATTGGGGGGTGGCGCAAAGATGAAAGGACCGAAGCTCATTTCTTTACACAACGCAGATGTTACTAGGGAAATGGCCTCCTCTTACACATACTATGACATAACTAATACTCTAAGTGGGCCTACGTGTTGCTTGTGGAATAACTATGGGGGGCAAACCTTTAACCTTCAATGATGTCATATATACAAATCTCAAAACCGTATCAATATATATATATATATATATATATATATATATATATATATATATATATATATATATATATATATATATATATATATATATATATATATTAGGGTGGTGCTCAAAATAATTTTTTTTAAATATTTACTGGGACATGGCTTTATGTTGTTCCTTTTGTTCCAAAATGAAAAGACACCAAATATGAAAGCAATCTGATTTTATTTAGGGGTGCCACATCAGCCTTCAAACTAAAGGTGTCTACAAAACTTTTCTATATATGGATCGAAAGCAAAACCAGAAGTTTGTTTTATGAAAATCCACCCTCCACTCACTTTCTTTGTATTCTAGCAAACACAAGTTACAATAGCTGCACAAATAGCAGTATATTGCTATGAAAACTCGAATTCAATGATAACAATCCAAATGTTCAGTTCATAAAATGAAGAGACACCATATCACATAATATTAAAAAACCCAAATATAATGAGAAATGTAACTCCTATTTCTGGGCCTGTTTCACCACTGTTTCCTTCTTGGCATCGGGGTACATTTTCCTGTGAGCAGCAACAACTTGGAGCAGAGCTTGCTTTTGCTCTTCATCCTTTGTAAGGAGCTTATTGTAGTCTTGTATCAATGCGACACCCCTTTCTGCCCTGTCGTTCACCACGACTAAGCCACTGGCGGCTTTCTTTGCTTCCTGAAAGCTGGTTTCTTGCTCCCATGAACCAGGATCCTTATCCATCCAATCAGTTGGGGTCCCTAGGATGCTGAAGAAATGCTTGGTGTGTTTTGTTATGAGGCCAGCGATTGACAGGGCGGTTCCTCGTTTGATAGCTGGTCTCTTTGGAGAGGGGTTTTCACCGTCATTTTTCAATGCTTCAATCATATTGATCTTGCTTTCTTTGTCAATTCTGGTGTCAAAGAATGCAAATGCCACTAGTACTGGGCTCATGTACCACGTGTGGCGGCCAAGTGCCTTCAAGGCTGCCTGAGCCATCTTCTGATTGATTTGTTCAAACTTTTCCAACTTCATGAAGAGGTTAATGTCATTCAGGGGAGCCTCAATAGCTTGTGGAGCCCGAAACCAAGCCTGTACATACACAAGGCAGACAAAAATGTTGAAGGCTCGGAGTTCTCTCGCCTCTCGAAGTGTCAAGTGGAACTCTGACCGAAACATGAACACCTGTAGTGAATATAGTGCTGTTGCCATCCATCTGGCTCTGTGCATTGCTCCTGGAGCCATGATCCGGATTCCACGAGGTGGGATTCCTCCCATGTAGATGACAGTCAGTTCTAGGAGTTCACGATAATCATCTCGTGGCTGCTGATCTTTCAAACACACAAGAGCAAATTCCAGAGCTTCATCCATCATGTCATTGTTCTGTGCAAACTCAGCTGCCGTATCAGGATCTGTGAATCCATTTTTTGGTTGGTGATGGGCAATGGACGGCCACTCCGCCTGAAACCGCTTAAAAAGCTGGATGTCAGGGCCTGATGAAGGACCGAAAAGAGTGGTGAAAACATCTCCCAGAATGATTTCGTGCGCATGATGGCGGCAAGCCAAATGAATTAGTTCAGTCTGTAGCTTCTTTTCAATGAGGACAGCAGCCCCTCCACGAACACCTGAATTGCTGGCCGTTGTGTCAAAAGACAAAGCCTTCACCTTGCCCACAAGGTTCCAGCTCTTCAGTGTGTCCACTACAGCGGTTGCCATAGCTTCTCCTCCCCCGTCAGGTAACTTGGGAACATTCAACAGCTGCTCCATTCCATGGTACTGGTTGGACACAAGGATTGGAAGACGATCCACCTTCACATGCACAAAATCTCCAGTGACATCGGGAAGAAGCTTTCCATCCCAATGGACCACTAAAGGACCCTGCACATTATGATGAAATGCTTCTTTTATTTCGTCCATGGTTTTGCATCGATGCATCATGCGATTCCGCCGCACTGTCCATCGGTTCAGTGCCAGCTCTGCAGGATCCCATCCTACTGCTCTACAAATGGATGCCAAGTTGTGGACAGCCATTCGGTCACTTGTTTTCGTACGATCCAAAGAAGCTGCGACTTCAGGAGTGACAATGTTGATAGCCTTCTTTTCTTGGGACGAGATATCCCACCATCAGATGATGAAGAACCAGCCTGTGCCGTGGTCTCAGAGTCAGAGTCTGAGTCTGTGACTTCCATAGCAGTAGCACCCTTCATGACCATTTCCTGTCTCTTATTTTCCTTCTCTGCCTTAGTCTTCTCCTTTTCTTCCCTTTCTTTCTTTCGCTTCGTTTTTGCTTCCAACACAGTGTCTACAGATCCCATTGAAGCCTTCCTCTCTGAGAATTGATCGTGAAGAAACTTCCTGTCCTCGGGGTTGGTGATTATGGCCTCCGAATCTGCATGCCTAAGATCAAACGTCTTCTCCAAGGAGGCCTTGAAGGATGCTTCCTTTTTCTCTTGGGTCGCACCACCCCGCTTTGCACCTTTTTGGAGGCTCCTCCATTCTTCATATAGCCTCTCCAAACGATGGATGCAGTGCTGCTTCGTCGTTGTAGGTAGGTGAGCTTTTTCCCAGAACTTCACAACCTCTTCAATGGTGAGGGTTGCACTCTCCCGGGCAGTGCAATTCTCCTTCTTCAGGTGATGGAAAAACAGGACAAGAGATTGATGCACAGTCGGGAGCTTGGCACCTTTGATGGCATCTCCAGAAGTGGACCCAATGAGATACACATTATCCTGAGCCCGAGTTTTCAATGAAACACTGGTACTAGCACATGCCATATCTGCAAAATACGCAAGAATGTGGGTAAAATCCTGTTAATTCTTACTCCACAGGGTCACTCTCTACAAAAGAGCCACAGTCAATAAGTTAGGCCTACATATTACACACTAAAAAAGCGTACCCCTGACCCCGGGAACCTGTACAAAACATGCATGAAAATTGCCCAGATAGTGATCATAGGAAGTCTCAAAACTGTATGTATAATATATTGTATATAACTATATATATAATGTATAATGTGTATTTATGTATATTTATTATTTAATGTATATTTTATGTATAAATTTAATGTATATTTAATTATAATATATATATATTGTATAACTATATATTTATTTATTATATTTAAATTTTAATATATTATATTTATTTTTATATATTATTTAATGTATTATATTTGTCTATATTTGTATAATTGTCTATCGTATAATTGTATATATAATGTATAATATAATATATATTATTATTATTTAATGTATATTTACTATATATTTATTTTTAATATTATATTTAATGTATATATATAATTATGTATTTATTTTGTGTTTATACAGCCCAAAAAATGGGAAGTCCTATTTTTGCATGGGGGAAAATTCATCACTGATGTGGCACCCCATAAATATTATTGGATTCCATTCAAATTTGGTGTGGTTTCCTTTGACACCAAAAGGAACACAAATAGACCATGTCCCGGAGAAAATCTGCATTTTGATTTTTTGAAGCCCACCCTAATATATATATATATATATATTTTTATATATATATATATATATATATATATATATATATATATATATATATACATACATACAGACTTCGCATTAAAAATGGAATATGTTTTTTTTCTTGACTTGGGTTTACTTTCTTAACTCAGTATATCAATCTGGTGAGTTTCTTTTACACTTTGGTGATTTATTTGTTAAAAGAACCATGTCACTGATTGTCTGTCGCAGCAAGAAGTCAACAACAGGATTATATCACAGGTGGCGTGGCAAAATGTACGGACAGGTGCAATTGACGATTGGCTTCACAGTCAGGTATACAAGGGTTGTTGCGTTCTGTATTAATGGAAAACAACTGCTGCACGTCTCCAAAAGTTATTGCCGCTTCCTCTGGAGATGGTCCGTCAACTCGACAATGCTGTTTGTCATGGAGTGGTGGCTTTACGAAATTACGGCATGAAAGAGCGTGCTATTGCTCGGCAGTATGGCATCACTCAAGGTCAGGTGTCAAAGATCCTGAAACGAAATGCTCAGAGGGGTGTCCCAACTCCAATACCGAGGCCAGGACGTCCCCGCAGAACCACAAGGAGGGATGATCACCAGCTGCACCGGTTAGTCCGCAATGGCCGTACCAAGTCAGCTAAGCCGCTTAGGGCTGAGTGGCAGCAACTGACAAATGTGCCTGTATCCAGAAGGCTAGTCAACCAACGACTGGTTCAAGCAGGCTATCGTGCCAGGCGTCCCCTGAGAAAGCCACGCCTGACCAGACAACACCGCCAGCGCCGATTGCAGTGGGCCACAGAGCACCGTCAATGGCAGCCAGGACACTGGAATCACGTGGTCTTCAGTGACGAGTCTAGATTTCTGGTCTATCGTCAAGATGCCCACGTCCGAGTGCACAGACAAGTGAATGAAGCACACAACGAAGTTTGTATAGTGCCAAGAGTCCAAGCTGGAGGTGGTGGGGTGACCGTTTGGGCTGCTTTTCATGCAGGGGGCAAAACTGACCTGGTTGTTCTGAATGGAAACCTGAACCAGTTCAAGTACAGGGTCATTCTGGAAGAATCATTGCTTCCATTTGCTCGTGCAGCCTTTCGAGGAAACTTTGTCTTCCAAGATGACAATGCACGGCCTCATCGTGCTCGCATGATCCAACACTTTCTTGCTGACCGTGGTGTAGAGCATATGGAGTGGCCTGCCATGTCCCCGGATATGAATCCAATGGAGAACTTGTGGGCAGATTTACCGCGTCAAATCGACCACTTGGACCAGCAGCCGACCTCTGTGCGTGAATTGCAGCAGGCTATTGTCACTGCATGGCAAGCGATTCCTATCCAAACCTTGGCAAATCTCGTGAACAGCATGCCTCAACGTGTACGTCCTCTCCTGAATGCTCGTGGGGGTTACACGAAGTACTGAACTGTAATTGTACTGTCCGTAATCCCAGTCGTAATTTAACTTTTGTTGTTGTTAAAAACTTTTTTGGCTAATGTGCAAAATAAAGACATACTTCTGGAAAACGTACAAATGCTTCGCTCTTTCACGAGCCTCGATCTTGTATACAAAAAAAAAAAAAAAAAAAAAAAAAAAAAAAAAAAAAAAAAAAAAAAAAAAAAAAAAAAAAAAAAAAAAAAAGTTTAACACAGTACTGTCCATGAATTGAGTTCGATATCAGTTTCCATCACTTTCAAGGATAAATTTATTTGTTTCGAAATGTCAAATGTGGTTTTTGTTTCTTTTAAAGGTCACATTAACAAAATCTAGAATAATTTCAACATAATTCCAATGAACTTTTGGTTCTAAGACATCTTGAAAAGTAAGTTCACCCCCACAAAAAAAATATTCCATATTAAATGCCAAGTCTGTATATATATATATATATATATATATATATATATATATATATATATATATGTCAAGTCGTAGATTCTTTATTGACAATTCAATGTTATGACAGCCGACTGCATGTCCCAACGTGAGGTAAACCCCGCCGTGAACGCGAATAGAGCGGCGTGCAGGGAGTGTTGAGATTCGTGCGGAGGCACGAGGGTGCGCGCCAAGACGGGGGGGGGCGGCGTGGCGTCGTCGCGTTGAGATGGTTGTGCCAGGTCGATCGGCGATCTCTGAATTTAAATCGGATTTTTGTCATGTGTGTTGTGAAAATTAACGTCTATCCGAGAATCCTGGCAATGTTCGTTTAATTAAAATGTGGTACAAACCTGCGTTTCCGCCGTGCGGCTCCGTGGAAGTTAGAGTAGAGTTATTGTGTGTTCAGGCAAGAGCCGAGCGAGCCGCGAGTCACGGGTGTGCTGTATGAGGTTGCTCGGAGGATGTATGCCCAAATGCATTGTGGGTCATTGCGACTTTGCTGAATGTCGGACGCTGGATGGATGTCGGACGTTCATGCGCGCGTGGAATGTGTAGTTTCAAGTGGAGTGCTCGAATTGCAGATATAAACTTAAAAAACATTAATTATATTCCATATAATCATAGCGGCGCCTGAATTACAATAAACATGCTTCAGTTTAGTTTTGGATGAGGAAAGGCTCGCTTCGGTCGTGTTGGGCAAATGGTTTTTCGTATACGTGTGCTCTTTTCACCTAGATGGTCTTATCTGGCTGGCCAAGCATGGTCTTATCTGGCCAAGCATGCACTCTTCTCTCTGTGAGTTACATCTTTCGTCACCTCGGAGCTTTGAAACTATATCTGGTCCGAATGATAAGGAAGGGCTGACTCCCCCGAATGACAGAGCGGATAACGGTGGGGGCTAGGGATAACGGTGGAAGGGACTCTCGCCAGTCGCTTTGTCCTCTCGGAGATTTTCTGATAATCGTATTCATATATAAGTGAATGAGAATCAATGTGTTTGCAGGAAGGCTTGACTTGGCCTGAGACTGGCTCTTGCTGTAGATGTCTTGGCTTCTCGGATCTGTATAAGTTGGTTTTACTAAAGCTGCGTCACTTCAGGCTATTGAGGACTTCTTTTGCAAACGAAGAGCTGATTCTTCACAGATGGTACCAGGAGTGGGTCAGCACCGGAGCGACGGGAAACGGAGCCCGAGGGACGGAGGAAGGTTGCCTGAGGCGGCGCCGGCACGTTGATTGATTAAAGGTGGGAGTTGTTTTATATCAGAGGGCTATTATTCCAAATTCGTACCTTCCTCCCTCGAGCGGGTTCAGTCTCCTTGTCTTCCGCGCTGCCTGCACTCGAACAGAAATTGTAAGTAAAGGCTCATTTTAGGCCTCAGAATGACGTGGCTTTGTTAAAGCCAGGATAAACAAGTAAGGATACCAGTAAGGACTTAACAGTAAGCTTAAAGTTACAGTTAGCACCAGGAGGGGAAAATGAGGTCGGACAGCCATATAGGTTGAAACCAGGTGGCCAAGATTTTTCCAGGAAGGAACAGCCCAGAGACAAGATGGGGTATGCCATTGCATGCCAGGGAACGAAGGGCTGTGGCTAACTTAGATAGAAGGCCATAGGAACATAGAAGGCCATAGGAACATGGCCAGGAAAAGGAAAACGCGCAGTAGGTATAACAGAGGTCCAGATAAAACAGGCCAGGATCTGGTGGACAAGAGAAAATAAATAAGCTCACAGGAAATGGGCCAGGTGGCCACAGGGTGAGAAGGACAGGAATGGTTTTTGAAATATTGAAATTTTAAGCATTGCAGCTATGGTTATTGAAGCTACAGGACAGAGGACAATTAAGTAAGCAGTTAAACAAGTAAATCAGCGGTTGATGCCGCTGGACCAGATGCCAGACCAAGACCCCCCAACCCCCCAAGACCTGAGCTCAGTTCCGGGGCTCTAGGCAACATCCCCCACCCCCCCAAGACCTGAGCTCAGTCCCGGGGCTCTAGGCAACACCCCAACACCCCCCGCCCTGCCTTCCCTTTTTCACCTCAACCCACCCCCGTCCAACCCGTCCCAAAAAATCCTTTTCCTTGAATGAGAGACGTAACATGAATGAGCAAAGATTGTTTGGGAGTGGCTGGAGAAAGGCATGATTTGAGTCGATCTGAGTTTCGCGCGAAGTCTGGGAGACTTCGATGAGTATATGAATGAGGAATGAATGTATATTGGGATGTTAATTGACGTGTGTATCTAGCCAATGTATTTGTCTGTATGACATATGCAGAGCAGAGGGTTTCGGTGTGAAGCCTTGTAAGTGGTCTACTTGACATTCCCTAGCGACTATCCGAGGGAACAGGCGAGGTCCTGAACTGAGTCCGGATTTTCATCTGTTTGGGAGTTGTTTGGGAAGCGAATTGATATAAATCGGGTCAGGAAAGCACTCGGAGTGCCCTTGTCGATCTACTGTTGATATGAAGCGGTTTCTTGGAGATGGTTGCAGGATGGGCTGTTTTTTTTCTTTCGAGTGGCAGTCGGGCAAGAAATTTGGAATTTGTTGAACTAAATTCAGAATTCGAATCAATATGTGTGTTTTACTTGAATCAAAGAGTTCATTCAATGGCAGATATTGTGGATTGTATGTGTGGGATGTATCGCTGAGGCAGCTCACCTTTGGAATTGGTGTCGTGTGGTGCAGTTGGGCGCGAGGAGGTGTGTTGATGAAGCGTTGTGCGAACGAGGAGGGATGTGCGAAAGGTGTGCACCAGGTAGAGAGGTGCTGCATTGTAGAGCACGCCTGGAAGTTCCTGGGCGGATTGTGACGGTTGTTGGATTCGTAGAAGTTAGCATTATGCTATGTAGAGCCACATTAATGGTCATTTGTCCATTGTCGCCGGACTTGCATTACTTGTGGGATAATAAAGCGCTGGTTACCCCAATTTGAAGTTTGACCTTTCGAAGTTTATTTGACCTTTGTTCGAGATATGTAAGGGTAAGAGGTCAGAGGCAATTCACTAACCTTGGAAGAACGACAGGCGGAGTCAGTCTACAGGGTGTTGCTTTAACGACAGGATATAGAACTTAAATTTGGGGAGAATATCGGGACATTATATTGTGGGTAAAACTGAAATCATGTACGTAATTAATGAACAGAGAATACCGAGTCCTGTTTGTCGTTGTAATTGTCGTTGATGTCCCGATTCAGGGGTCTCAAGAAATAAACAGACTTCCGGTGCCGACCGGAAGCGTCAGGTACAGTACGCTTGAGTTTAATTTAACCGGGCCGAGCACAGTGACGTGCGTGATCGAGCAATGGGGGTAGTCATGGTCAGTGAAATGCAGTGAAATGCAGTGAACATGCCCGATTCTGGCTTTGCGAGGCTCCGGATAGAAATTGGCATTTCGATGCTGTGGATTATATTGTGCCTGCCCGGAAAGGTGATGTCCTGTGCTGGGGCTGGCGACATGCCTCTGTTATTTGTCTGTCTGTCGGTCTGATTGTAAGTCTTTGGTACTGGGAGGGCTAATTGAGTGCTTAGGCGTCATTGTTCCATGGAGGCAGGTCCAGGGGTTTTGGTCCAGCCTGCAAGGAGTCCAGGGGCTTGTTTCAGGGCTGGGTCGCCAAAAATGGGATGCTGTGCCCATCTGGATGTAAAATTATCCATCAAGGACGGGGAATGATGTGCAGTGTGATTGATTGGAGGTAATAAGGATTTGTGTTGATTTCCTGATTTGAGTTCATCTGGAAACAAAGACAGATGGGATTAATGTGTATATCAGGAACATTTTGGAAAAGAAATATGGATATATGACATTACTAAAATATAACCAAGCAATTGAGAGTTCTTGGGTTAATGGGATATAAATAAATGCATCTACAAGTTGATGGTTTATAAAAATTTAGTTCTGGATGATACTTAAATGATGAACAATGTTGGCAATATACGAAGAATGTGACTTGTTTTTTGGGGGGAAAACATGTGGTTTAAAATTGGTTGGCTAAGTTTTAAAGATGGAGATGTTTTGCAGAACTCTTATGATTATTTATATGAGTGGTGGACTATTCCATGGCGAAGCATTTTTCAGTTTATTAAAAGTTGGATTTATATATATATATATATATATATATATATATATTGTAACGGTTTTGAGAAGTGTGTAACGAATTTGAGAAGTGTAACGGTTTTTGAGAAGTGGTGTCAGAAGTGGTGTCAGAAGTGTCAGAAGTGTAACAATTTTGGAGGAAGTGTAACGAATGTAAAATAATGGTTTAATATAACCACAGTAGAAAATAATATACAGATTTGGGACATTTTGTAAACTTTCGAATAATGAGAAGATTCATAAAAATCATAAAAGGTGGATACTGGGAAACCATCGATGTTGGGGGCAAAGTTATGAGTGGTTTTGGGCAAACGAAGATTAATTTAGATTTATCATAGTTAAGTTTGAGGAAGTTGATTTGAAGCCAGAATTTTATTTAGATGCCAGAAAGGAGAAAGGAGATGCTGAAAGCCAGAAAGGAGATGCTGTTGTCTACTCTGAATGACAGGTGGGGGTATCCAGGGCGCTGAGGAGTTTGTTCACGTTGTAAAGTTTGTTTATTTATTTGTTTATTTAGTTTGTTTATTGTAGAGAAGAGTGCTTTTGGGATTCCGGAGCCAGAGTGGATAATTTGAGGGTAGTAGGTGGAGTAGAGGACATCTTTGCAGTGCTGTAGGTGGTCCTTGTAGGCTTGGGGGTGAACTGATTTGGGTTTAATAGGCACAAGCTGGTCTAAACAGGGTGAGGAGGATGGTGTGATTGATGATGTCAAAGGAGGCGTTGAGGTGAGGAGGATGAAAATGTTGAGGTTGCTGGCATCAGAGGAGAGAAAAGGTCGCTGGTGATTTTGAGGAGAGCAGTTTCAGTACTGTGGCTGGAGCAGAATCCGGATTGGGATGTTTCATACAGGTTATTGGCAGAGTGGTGATGTTTGAGTTGAGTGGCCACAGCACGTTCCAAAACTTTTGACAGAAAGGGTAGATTGGAGATGGGTCTGAAGTTATTTAGGGTGTCAGGGTTTAGTCCAGGGTTTTTCCAGAATGGGGTTGAAGTTTCACGAGTTTTTGGGGAAATCGGTATGTGAAGCTGGATTAAGTTGGAACTGCTTGATGAGCCATGGAGATGGATTGGGTTTTGTTGTTGGTTGTCTGGGAGTTCGGTTGTTGCATTGCCAAAGGTTTCTGTGTGGTGGACACACTCGTTGGCTGTTGTCTTGTGTGACGTGGATGGAGATGTATGTGGCTGCGTGTGGCTGCCTGGAATCGGGAAGGCGGCTACAGTGGTTGATATTGGTTGTGGATTGTCCGGGGTGCTTCGATTTGCATAGGGGGTGAAGATTGGGATATTACATTATTTTAAGTAAGTATTGGCATGAGTAATTACATAAGTAATTATGAGTTATTATGAGTATTAGTTATGAGTAAGTGATTATTACCTTCGCAAAAGCGGAAGGTTATGTTTGATCGCCGTGTATTTATTTGTATGTCTGTGTGTGTGTGTGTATGTGTATGTTATTCGCATAACTCAAAAAGTATTCAACCGATTCGCATGAAATTTGGTGGGATGATAGGTTATTATCCGGGAACCATTTGATTAGATTTTGGAATCGATCGGGTCAAAGGTCAAGGTCAAGGTCATGAAAAGGTCATGGATGTGATTACAATATCAAACTTTTGGCGGGATAGAATGGTCTAATTTGAAACAAATCTTCCCGCATGACAACGTAGGTGTGGCTTTGCTACACAGATCTTGTAGTCTTTTATTTTGGCAACAAAAGTAGCTGCGGCGAAGGTATGCGCTCTACCGAGTGCCCGTTCTAGTTTTAGTAAAGTTACATGTTTCGCTGTGTTGTGGATCTGGGGACAAGCTAGTTTGATGGGTACCCTGGGGTCTTCGGCGTGTCTATGTGTTTGGCTATCTGTTACACCGGACTCTTGAATGGGTTTTCATGAGACGAATTTCAGACATAACAGTGAGAATCTATTTTGAGCGAATCACAGTGGGTGAGGAAAACATTGTGTGTGACCAGACACCAGAACTGACCAGAATTGAAATTGGAAGTAGACCAGGTTATTTCTATTATTTGTTTATTCGTGAAAATAAATAAATAATAGGGGGAGGTTAATGGAGGTTAATGGTGGTTTGTTTGTGTTAATGGAGGTTAATGGTGGTTTGTTTGTGTTAATGGAGGTTAATGGTGGTTTGTTTGTGTTAATTCTAGTTGAAACTCTAGCTGAAGTAATTTTCGTTTATTTTTATTATTTTATTGAGTTTTTTTATGATTTTGATTGATTTTTTATTAATTTTATAATTTTATTTTTATTGATGTTGGAAACAGGTAATGGGATGCTGAGAGAAGGATTGAATTTAATTTGAATTGGACTGGATTAAATGGGATTGAATTTAAAAATTGAATATTGGATAAAATTGGATCCACTTGAAAAAAAGTGGATTAGGAAATTGGAGAAAAGGTGTTCTATGAAACTATGAATTGAATGAATTGAATCTATGAATTGGAGACCTGTAGACCAGGCGTTCCCAGGAGACTTGTGGACCAGGTGTTCCACCAGAGGAAAAAGACCAGGTGTTCGTGGAGCACTTCACCTGCAAGAACGCCTTGGAACCAAGGTGGAAGGGACCAGTCCAGGTGTTGCTGAATACACCAACGGCAGTCTTTTGCGAGGGCAAGACCTCGTGGATCCACGCCACGCACTGTAAGTTGGCCATACAAGCACCAGACACTACACCACAGCAACCACAGTAAGGATGGGCCTAATCATAGGTACAATACTATTGATAGCGACAGCAGCTAGGGGAAACTCCGATTCCAATAGATGCGAAAACGAAACCCGACACCTCACCGTAACATGGGGACAAAGAGTATCACTACCATGTTTCGAACAGAAAGCCCTGCACACAAATTGGGTGAACATAAATTGGCTAGCACTGTCGGCAGGGCCTGGACGCGTTGGCATGGTACTACAAAAGCAACGAGAGTTCCGGGAAGACGGGCAAGCTAGCATTAAGACCTTGGCCCAACCAGGATACAAATGGGGAACCCCTGATTTTAAGCTACAAACACGCACGCGCCTAGAGAAAGGCATGACTATGCAGGTCCGGTGCAGCGTCTGGACCCCTGGCGCGGCCGGTGGCGAAAAGAACTACATACGATGCAACGAATACATACTCACGCCGCAACCCCAGGATAAGGCCCCAAAGAGGGGGGAAAACACATATTGGAAAGTGGCCAGGGAGGTGGCAACAATTCAAAATAGGACACACTGCTGGTCGTGCATGCACTTTCCCCAAGCAGGCACCACAGGAATACATATGATAGTGCTACCTCTGTCCCTCAATGACCTCTGCTCACAACCTATCGATTCCCCATGTTTAGTCACCACGCTGGAAAGAGAAGGGGTTGACAACGGCAAGAGTTGCAATCGACAATTTAATTATCGCCCGTCAATGATTGCCCATGTGGCCGAGAGGCCTGCCCCCGTCTGGGTCAAACCACAGAAAGGGACGGTCTGCCTCCAGGGTTCCGGCCACTTGCGTATGGGAGAATCAGAATGCGCCTACACTCTCCCCGGGAAGCTGGGACAAGGGAGCTCGGGGATTACATTACGAATAGTACTGCAAGATAAACACAACCACAACATAACGGCTATAACATTCTCTAGGGGGGTTAGTAGGATTAATGGGGTGGTAAAGGGACTCCAGTGCCTATCCACCCACCTGGTCCCACCCCATGGGACAATGTTTATATGCGGCGACAAGGCTTACCCCTATTTACCAAATAATTGGGGGGGCACATGTTATCTGGGTTCAGTCCTTCCTGACGTTGAGATACTGGATGAGCTAGACCCAAAGTCCTTGGACAGGCGTTATAAGAGGTCAGTCATGAACGAAGATGGAACCACTAAACTACACGGGAGCCTATGGGAAAAGGTGTTTGGTTTCTTCTTCCCAGGAGCGGGCACAGTCATGGATAGTTTCCGGATAGATAAATTGGCTTTGACCCTAGAAAAGGTGGCAAACGACACCGCTACGGCTCATGACATACTATTGGACACGGTAATTCACATGCGTACAATGGTGATGCAGAATCGGGTGGCTTTGGACATGCTCCTGGCAGAGAAAGGAGGGGTATGCGGAATTATAGAGGGAAAATGTTGCACTTACATACCCGATCCATCTGAAGGAGTGTCAGCCGCAATAGTGAGACTAAGGGAAACTAGCCACGCCCTGACGATCGATCGGATCGCGCGCGAAAATTCTTATACATTTAGCTGGCTCACTGACTGGTTCCAGGGATGGACGGGCACCATAGTGAAGTGGTTATTGACCGCACTGGCTGTGATAATCGGGGTAGTAATTTGGGGGGCACTAATGAAATCTCTAGTCCTCCTCTGTATGAGAAAGTATTTTACAGGATGGAAAGTGAAGAAGCCGCCGACAACGACTATGGCTCTGACCACAGAGGCCGTCGACCTGAACGGGTCCTTCAACAAGGCAGTTGCGACCGGCGCTCCAGAAAATTGCATTGAATTTTGTAATGACTGTGATACTTGTGCGGATCCCATGTGGGAACTGGCTGCTGCCTGTAACGGTGTATGTGATGACTGTGATACTTGTGCTATAAACCCCTTGCGTGTACTGGCTAACGCTGCTTATGTATTACAAGCTGACAGCTGCACGCCCCCTTCCGACCCAACTATGGATCTGATTGCGACACTGGGTCTGGCGGTCGAGGGACCCGACGCGGATGTCCTAGACCCGCAAGCCGACCAGGCGCCCATGGGAGACTTTGACATAAAGGAAGTCCCTCTCTTTTCTTCATATGTATTAAGTTCAAATGCTTCAAGTGAATCGGATTTTTACGCTCTGTACCCTGACCAGGAAATTGAGACACAAGATACTGACAATACTATGTATTCCCCAGAACAGCAGCACGTGAGGGACCTCATGGGCATGATCGTTGATTAACTTCGAAGATCTGCAAGGACTGAGTCTGCAAAGGGTGGGGGGAGCAAGTTCCGCAGGGGAGGTGACGGGCCCTCTGGCGGAGCAGAACCTCATCTGGACCAGACACCTTCGTTGTGGATCCGAAACGTTAATGGACTTTCATGTTCTGAGCCCTCAGGTTCCAAGCACGCACCGCACGACACGCTCGCCAAATCGCCAGGCGAGGCGCTTTGGGCGCACGATATGCCCTTGGGAGATACCCGCATTACAATTATTTTTTTCAATACCCGCATTACACAATTATTTTTCAATAAAGCCCGATGTGGCACGTTGTCTCTTAAGATACTTTGTCTCGACGAGACAAGAGGAAGGAATGTCAAGTCGTAGATTCTTTATTGACAATTCAATGTTATGACAGCCGACTGCATGTCCCAACGTGAGGTAAACCCCGCCGTGAACGCGAATAGAGCGGCGTGCAGGGAGTGTTGAGATTCGTGCGGAGGCACGAGGGTGCGCGCCAAGACGGGGGGGGCGGCGTGGCGTCGTCGCGTTGAGATGGTTGTGCCAGGTCGATCGGCGATCTCTGAATTTAAATCGGATTTTTGTCATGTGTGTTGTGAAAATTAACGTCTATCCGAGAATCCTGGCAATGTTCGTTTAATTAAAATGTGGTACAAACCTGCGTTTCCGCCGTGCGGCTCCGTGGAAGTTAGAGTAGAGTTATTGTGTGTTCAGGCAAGAGCCGAGCGAGCCGCGAGTCACGGGTGTGCTGTATGAGGTTGCTCGGAGGATGTATGCCCAAATGCATTGTGGGTCATTGCGACTTTGCTGAATGTCGGACGCTGGATGTCGGACGTTCATGCGCGCGTGGAATGTGTAGTTTCAAGTGGAGTGCTCGAATTGCAGATATAAACTTAAAAAACATTAATTATATTCCATATAATCATAGCGGCGCCTGAATTACAATAAACATGCTTCAGTTTAGTTTTGGATGAGGAAAGGCTCGCTTCGGTCGTGTTGGGCAAATGGTTTTTCGTATACGTGTGCTCTTTTCACCTAGATGGTCTTATCTGGCTGGCCAAGCATGGTCTTATCTGGCCAAGCATGCACTCTTCTCTCTGTGAGTTACATCTTTCGTCACCTCGGAGCTTTGAAACTATATCTGGTCCGAATGATAAGGAAGGGCTGACTCCCCCGAATGACAGAGCGGATAACGGTGGGGGCTAGGGATAACGGTGGAAGGGACTCTCGCCAGTCGCTTTGTCCTCTTGGAGATTTTCTGATAATCGTATTCATATATAAGTGAATGAGAATCAATGTGTTTGCAGGAAGGCTTGACTTGGCATGAGACTGGCTCTTGCTGTAGATGTCTTGGCTTCTTCCGGATCTGTATAAGTTGGTTTTTAATAAAGCTGCGTCACTTCAGGCTATTGTGGACTTCTTTTGCAAACGAAGAGCTGATTCTTCACATATATATATATATATATATATATATATATATATATATATATATATATATATATATATATATATATATATGTGTGTATGTATGTATGTATATATGTATGTATGTATATATGTGTGTATGTATGTATGTATATATGTATGTATGTATATACGTATGTATGTATGTATATACGTATGTATGTATGTATATACGTATGTATGTATGTATATACGTATGTATGTATGTATATACGTATGTATGTATGTATATACGTATGTATGTATGTATATACGTATGTATGTATGTATATACGTATGTATGTATGTATATATGTATGTATGTATATATATATGTATGTATGTATGTATGTATGTATATATATATGTATGTATGTATGTATGTATGTATATATATTGTTACAGACACGACTTTGATGTTAAAGTGGGCCGAGCGGAATGGCCGTCGTGTCCGCACAAATTACCCGACTATACTCGACGTTGACGAAGTCGCGCGATGCTGGCTCAATAAGAAAAAGAAGACACCCGGCTGGATTACAATAACACAATACGACACCAGGGGTTCAGTTCTCAAGACCTCCGGAGGAGGTTATATTAAGGCGGAAGGTTAGATTACAACTACAAGAGGGACAGCATAGAAAGACAAGCACTTAGACACAATCTTATATTATCCCCGGACAGACGACAGACAAACGGGACAAGGCTGACTCACACGGGGATTGATGCAAAGGACAGGCGGGTAGCGATGGCTCCAGGTGCACCTGGGCTCAAAGGTCAGAATCGACTCGGTCCGGTCCAGAGATGCGGGGAGGTCGCAGCGCTCGGATGGCGTCTTGTCTTCTCAAGCTGGGGGCGCATCTCTCTCAGCGCTCGCAGGTGGCTTTCCTTCTCCAAGCTGGGTGCGCATCTCTCGTCACATCCGGCGCGTGGCCGCGTATATCCGGCGGGGAGTGACACGCCCTCGGCTCGTTAGCTCCGCCTCGTGGAATCGGCACGTTGCTTCTCATTGGGTGCGTGCGGGGGGTTTACCAGGCTCCGCCCTTGACGAGGAGCTGACAAGGAGCCCCTTCGTGGTAACCCCGTGGAGCGCATGGTCTGGAGCTAATCGAGCCGGTGTGAGGACGCATCCTCCCCCGCTCCGCCGCCATCTCCTCTGTTGTTGTTGTAATTGTTGGGGAAGAAGATGGAAGGAGGTATGGGAAAGGTCCTAAACTCACTACTGATGCCATATAATCACATTCTGGTGCAACGAAGAGTCATAATTAATGGAGACGAGGCCTTAACTGACATAGAATAAGAATAACTAGGAAGATGTCCGAAAGTTGTCTACGTGTGGTGCGGTGGACCTGGGCACGACATTTAATGGGGGAATAAGGGGAAGGTCGGCTCTACTGATTGTTATTTACATGCAATGGGACTAGGGAATGGGGGATCGGGGAAAGTTGGGGAGTATTGGAGAAAATAGGGGAATATTTACAAGCGGATATGGAGGCCAAATTCCATATTCGCAACATTGCACCCTTCTCTACCCTCGGGGCGTCCCGACCCGATAAATTTTTACCTACTTTAGTGTGGCACGCAATGTAGTCCCCTCTACTATTAACTCTACCCTGAGTGCGACAGTTTTACAGATATTCACAAATGAGTAAATATGTCCCCCTGCGACGTTGCACCCTTCTCCTCACAGAAACACACCCACAGGATAACCGAATCCGGAAAGAATTCTCAAACTAAACATACAGCCGGTAGGGAGCATTATTTACAAGACTACGCTGCTATTTACACTACGATCCAGGACCTGTTTTTGGAGGAACACATGCAGATGTTATGCATAGAGAGAGCGCGCTTGCCAACATCGATACACCAACCCACGAGTGCTCTGTGGCCGACGGCCTTTAATAACGTGCAGAGCACCCTTTCCCAGCATCAAAAGCACCACCCCACCACCAATCGGTGCAGTCACCATTGTTCAATGATTAAAAATAAATGCGACAACCCCTAACCCTGCAGGTGTCTCTTGCTCTTCGTGTGGCCTTCAGTGGTGTTAATTAACAGTGGTTCACCTTTATGGCATAGGTGCCACGTTGACCCATAGGTCCATCCCCGGGTGGTGCTTGGCCGCAAACGAACTGCGGTCCATTGTGGGTGGCCACAAACATTGCGGTCCATATGGTGTATCGATCCCGGCAGCAAACAGCGAAAGTGCAGGCCCACAACTGCGCAGCCAGCACCTCTCTCTCCTCTCTCTCTACCCCAAAGCCAGATCCTCGGAGGTGGGAGACAAAAGAAGCAGACAAGTGAGTAAGGTGGTAAGGGCGCAAAAGTGCACGCAATGTAAGGTGATGCACACTGGGGGCACATGGGAACCAGGTGAGACAGGTACGTTCCTATCGTACGCCCCCCCCCCACCAGGTAACCTACATGGCCCCTCCCTTACCCCTTACTGTATCCACAAAACACAACACTACCCATAAACATCTACTTTACAAATCAACAAACATCCCTACTGTCTTCCCCGTTCCTCCCATAAACCAAATTCGTCTTCTCTCCCTCCTAACCAATCAAATTTGCCATTTTCAACTCTCCTCAAAATTTGCCATTTTCAACTCTCATCAAAATTTGCCATTTTCAACTCAACATCAAAATTTGCCATTACCAATTCAACATCAGTCCCTCCTAGGGAGGGAGAGATGGAATCACCCCAATGTCTCATCCACGTCGTGATGCGTCTCACAAATCCACACAGCAATCTCATTTCCTGCAACAAACAAAGAAAACACAGGTGTGGAGTCATCATCATCACCACAGGTAAGTGGCTGCGTATGGTGCGACAGGTTCATCAATCCTCACTATTTCCTAAATGACTTTAACAACTTTACACTACCCGGGGTCTCTCTCCGGCCAAACCATTGGCCCTCTTACACTATGGGTTCTAAAAACCAATTCCCATTGGCCAAACTGTGGTGCTCTTCAATTTGGGGTCTCACTCCCCCGATTCATCTCCCGGTGCCCTCGCACAATTTCTGGGCTGCGGCGTGTACCTCTCCCAGTGGGTCTACCCACCTGCACACCTCCACCACTGCAGTTGCCTCCGAGCTTACCTGCTCCTTGCCCTAACCTAACTACCTGGGGAAGGCCCTCTGGCACTCTCCCCACTCGGTGCCCTCTCTGGCACTGGGCTGCCCGATCCACACCCGGGATCCTCAGGCACCCACTCACAACTACCGGCTCCCAGAGCCCACCTGCGGCCTCACCTGGCCGACATCCTCACAGTGGTGGAGTGCCCAACCAACGACACACACTAACAGGCTACACGCCCAGCCATTTCCACAACACTAATGCACCCATTCACAACACCATTCTGCAACCGCACCACAAATGCCAATATCCAACCACAATTTACCTGTACCCTCTACCTAACACTTACACTACCCGCCCCGGGTACTCGTGAGAGGGGTCCACTCTTCCCCCATCCACACCTTCGCACCATGCACACCACTCCGTACCACTTACTCCAACTCTCTCCACACACCTGTACTTGCACACCTGTGCTCTCACACTTGGTGCCACCTGCACCCTTCTCTCCCCAAGCGCATTCGCACTGATCCACACACTCACTACTCATACACTGCTCCACACACCTGTCCAATTGCACACCTGTGCAATCACACCTGTTCCATTCTCACACACACGGCATCATCTCAGCTAACTACTCCCTTCTGAAACTTGCGCTTCCCAGTCGTCCCTTTAAACTATTGCGCTCCCTCGTCATTATCATCCACACTAATCTACCTGCGTCCCTACTACAGGTATCAGTCACTAACTAAACTTAACGTCACCTAATGTCAATCTCTTCTAGATCCCTACAATATAACCTAACCCACCCGGGCTAGTTTTCACTGCCACACACCCCATAAGCTATTGCTCCTTTGCCCCCCACATGGGAAGGATGGTGGATTTGCCATCCCACCACATCGGGGGTCTCTCACTACCAATTTTGCACATCGAATTTCAACAAATTAAAAATTTGTCAATCACTGCCCATCATCTGCCAATCACTACTGCCAATCCCTTGCCAATCATCAAATTTTGTTTTTCTCTAATTTTGGGTCCAAAACACTAACCTCATCACCCAGTCGACTCACTAATACCTCTCGGTGCGCCAATCCCTGTCCAAAGCCCGGCTTCGTAAAGCCAAGCAATGGATGCTGGTTGTTTTGTGCCAGCGGCTGGACACGTCCGGTACTCGGTGCAGGGACGGGGGTTTACCCGGGCCGAGATCCCACGCACCACCTCGGCGTGGAGCCATCCAATTGCCCGGTCTCGACCTGCCGGAATGCCTCACCAAAAAGTGGTCGCCATGACGACCCTTTCTATCGGGCTGCCCGCTCCGCCTAGTGGAGCACGGACGCGGCCGTTCAAAGCGAGGCCCAGCACGCACCGAGGGCCTGCTTAGGCTAAAAGTCGTTCTAAACTCTACCCCGTCTAACGTCGATGCTTCACCTGGACGCTTACACCCCGCAGCCCGTTCCTTGCTCACACATCCAGCCGTCTCCATGCTCCTCGTCGTACCTTTCCTTACACACCCAGGTACTCTCATTCCACTCACAGACTTGGTCACACACCTGACCACCGAACACTTTGGCACACATTCGTTGGTCGCACACCTCACCAAAACACCTCTTCGCGCCCCCTCCTCAGTCACCTCCTCTGTGACAATCACAGGTGTGCCCTCATTCACACACCCAACCACGTGCCTCACCACCAACTCCAGCGTGCATTCCCACTCACGCTCTACCATTCCAGGTGTGCATCCTTCCATCCCAGGTGTACATCCTCTCTCACCTGTCACAACTAACTCACGCTCCATGTCACTCTCACTACTCTCACCTCCATTCTTGGCAGCGCACTCACCCTTACTCTTGACAGCGCACTCTTTCCTCGTGCACCTGTCCGTCACACACCTTTCTCGCGCACACTCTCCCATTACACCCTCTGTAACACTCACCACAGGTGGACACTCTTCCTTACTTCTGACAGCGCACTCTTTCCTCATGCACCTGTCCGTTACACACCTCTCTCGCGCACACCCTTGCGCACACTCTCCCGTCACACCCTCTGTAACACTTACCACACCGCGCTTCCATGTGCTCCCTCGCACACTCGCTACGACCGACTCACTCTCGCCAGCACCCTCACTCCTTGGCGTGCACTTTTTCCTCACACACCCCAGAGTCGGACTTTCTCGCACACCTCCTTTTTCGCACACCAGACCTGTCGCACACTTCACCAACGGCCTCTCACGAACACCCGGGTCCATCTCGACCCCCAAACTCCTTAAATCCCCTGGCGCATCATACGCACGACCATATTGGTCACCACTTACACCGGGTCCTCTTCCTCCTCGCTTCTCCTCCATCACCTGCGAATCCCTCATCCGGTTAATGAGCACATCATCACGATCCAAACACAGACTTTGGACCAATTCTTTTACCTCCTCTTTTATCTCTTTCTTATCCTCTCTCCGTCGCTTTTTAATTTCGCTCACCCCTTCTTCCACTTCTTCTAATTTTTGCTTCATCTCCTTCATCTCTTCGTGCGCCCCTTTAAGTTCTTCCTCTAACTCCACTTTATTTTTTTCTATGTGCTCCCGCACCTCCCGCTCTTTAACCTCCATTACCTCTACCACCTTGTCCATTTTCCTCGTCAGGTCCTCATGTACCGTCTGACACTCTTTTTTAATTACCCCTACGTCCTTTTTCATCTCCTTCTGTGTCGATTTAAAACCCTCTATTACCGCTGTGTTCTTCTTTACCTGGTCCCCCAACTCCTTTTGTCCCACTGTCAGTTGTTCTACTCCCAGCGTCAACTCCTCTATACCACCTTGCAATTTTACAGTCCCCTTTCTCACCTCTTTCTCCATGCGCTCCTTACAGTGGTGCCTCACCTCCTCGCGCACTCCTCCGACCTCCTCACTCACTCCTCTTCTGATCTCCTCTCCCATCACTTGCATCTCCTGCCCAGATGCCACCCTCATCTGCTCCATTTCCTCCCTGTGAGCATCCAGTTTGGTTTCTACCCCCATTCTGACCCCCTCTATCTGCTGCTCCATTTGTTTAACTTCCCTTTCCGCTTGGTCCCTCATGTCCCTCAATTTGCCTTCCATACTGTTTTCTAACCCCTCTAACCCATTTTTCACTCCCTCTATCTGATTCTCCTGGGCAGCCATTCTATTTTCTACCCCCTCTAACCCAGTTTTCACTCCCTCTATCTGATTCTCCTGGGCAGCCATTCTGTTTTCTACCCCCGTTAACCCCTCCTGTATTTCCCCTAATCTATCGTCTAATTTCCCAAATTTCATGTCTAATCCCTTAAAATTATTGTCTAATCCCTCACTGGTACCCCTCGCTGCGTCCCTCATTACCCCCATTTCGTTTCCCATTACCCCCATTTGGTTTCCCATTACCCCCATTTGGTTTTCCAATCGCTCACCCTGTAGGTTGAGGGACGCCTGCATTTGCGCCATAAATTGCTCCATGAGGGCCTGCATTTGGGCCATTCCTCCCACTTGTGCAGCGGGTGCGGCCGCCATAGCTATGTGCGAGGCGCCATTTCGCGAACCTGCCGCCCTCACTGCTTCGCTCTCCTCATGTCCCTCACGTCCCTCAATTTGGTCCTGGACCGACCCTGCTTCACTCTCCCCTACCGGACCCCAGCCGTCTTGATCCGCCATAGCGCGACTTGCAAAATTCGAGTTTCGTAAAACAAAACAAATTTCGGCCGCTCCAAATTTTGACCAAAATTTTTTTTTTTTTCCTCTATTCGTTTTTTTTTTTTCAAAATTTGGTCGGGCCTCGAATCTCACTCCCGACACCAATTGTTACAGACACGACTTTGATGTTAAAGTTGGCCGAGCGGAATGGCCGTCGTGTCCGCACAAATTACCCGACTATACTCGACGTTGACGAAGTCGCGCGATGCTGGCTCAATAAGAAAAAGAAGACACCCGGCTGGATTACAATAACACAATACGACACCAGGGGTTCAGTTCTCAAGACCTCCGGAGGAGGTTATATTAAGGCGGAAGGTTAGATTACAACTACAAGAGGGACAGCATAGAAAGACAAGCACTTAGACACAATCTTATATTATCCCCGGACAGACGACAGACAAACGGGACAAGGCTGACTCACACGGGGATTGATGCAAAGGACAGGCGGGTAGCGATGGCTCCAGGTGCACCTGGGCTCAAAGGTCAGAATCGACTCGGTCCGGTCCAGAGATGCGGGGAGGTCGCAGCGCTCGGATGGCGTCTTGTCTTCTCAAGCTGGGGGCGCATCTCTCTCAGCGCTCGCAGGTGGCTTTCCTTCTCCAAGCTGGGTGCGCATCTCTCGTCACATCCGGCGCGTGGCCGCGTATATCCGGCGGGGAGTGACACGCCCTCGGCTCGTTAGCTCCGCCTCGTGGAATCGGCACGTTGCTTCTCATTGGGTGCGTGCGGGGGGTTTACCAGGCTCCGCCCTTGACGAGGAGCTGACAAGGAGCCCCTTCGTGGGAACCCCGTGGAGCGCATGGTCTGGAGCTAATCGAGCCGGTGTGAGGACGCATCCTCCCCCGCTCCGCCGCCATCTCCTCTGTTGTTGTTGTAATTGTTGGGGAAGAAGATGGAAGGAGGTATGGGAAAGGTCCTAAACTCACTACTGATGCCATATAATCACATTCTGGTGCAACGAAGAGTCATAATTAATGGAGACGAGGCCTTAACTGACATAGAATAAGAATAACTAGGAAGATGTCCGAAAGTTGTCTACGTGTGGTGCGGTGGACCTGGGCACGACATTTAATGGGGGAATAAGGGGAAGGTCGGCTCTACTGATTGTTATTTACATGCAATGGGACTAGGGAATGGGGGATCGGGGAAAGTTGGGGAGTATTGGAGAAAATAGGGGAATATTTACAAGCGGATATGGAGGCCAAATTCCATATTCGCAACAATATATATATATATATATATATATATATATATATATATATATATATATATATATATATATATATGTATGTATGTATGTATGTATGTATGTATGTATATATATATATATATATATATATATATATATATATATATATATATATATATATATATATATATATATATATATATATATATATATATTGTTGTGTCAGCCCTGTAGTGAAAGCCAAACGTTGTTAACTCTGAGGGGCATTTTGAGCTTGGCGGGATTATCTTTTCACGTGCGCGGGAAGGTTCGAAGCCTTATCCGATCGGGAACACACAAGGTTGATCCGAACCCACAGAACAAAGAAACGAAAAAGACACACAAAAGTAATTCAACAAATATAAATGTATTTACAGTAATGTAAAAGACAAAAAAAGGTGAGGTAAACTAAAATTCCTTGGTTGAGAATCCTCCCCTCCGACTCATATACAGACAGGGGAATGATAAAAGAAAATAAAATAATGTTCCTTTTATTAATCGACCGAACTCGGCTGCTATTTGATCTCCATTTCAACAATATTGATAGATAAAGGTGATATAATACAACAAATATCATGAAACATTTACATTTTGTCGTCCATTGTATAATTTAAATAAACATAAATGCAAATTTCGCATGTGGAAAAAGTAAGTACACCCTTGGCTCCAATTGGTGGTATTGACCCCTTTGGCAGAAGCAACCTCACGTAGGCGTTTCTTATAACTGTCTACCAGTCTCTGACATCGACTGGGAGACATTTTTGCCTACTCCTCCATGCAGAATTATTTAAGCTGTGCGATGTTTGAGGGGTTTCTGGCATGCACAGCTCGTTTCAAATTCCCCCACAACATCTCGATGGGATTTAGCTCCAGGCTTTGACTTGGCCATTCCAGAACCCTCCATTTCTTTCTTTTCAGCCATTCCTTGGTGGATTTACTGGTACTAGGGCATGCCCGTACTATATCTATATCTAAAATTATATCCCCCCCCCCTCTATTTACATGAAATGGTTTGGTCCAAAGCGAACGGCTTGCGAGTGGTGACAATCCCCCCCCCCCCTCTATTTACATGCAATGGTTTGGTCCAAAGCGAACGGCTTCCGGAGTTTGGTAAAGAAATCGCCATCGCGTGCACAAATGCGCAGGAAAGCGAATGAATCGCAAATTCGTTTTTATTAGTTGTAAAACATAGTTTAACGCCAACATAGTTTGCAAACGTGAAATAAATGAATACGCTCTCAAATGTGCCATCCGAGGCAGAGTGTGCCCGCCACGTTCGGCACACGCGATCGTTCGCTGCTCTCTGATTGGTTGAATCGTTTTTTGGACATAGCTCGGTAAGTAATTGTCCGATTAATATGAAACCTTGAAAAGGCACATCCTCGGGTCCCCAGCAATATACCTGGCAAGTTAAAAGTATATCGGACCCGTGGTTGTCGAGAAACAGCGGTCACAGACAAACAAACGTACAGACAGAGATTACTGGAATTATAGATAGATGTTTATGGTCATTGTCATGTTGCAAGGTCCACCTTCGGTTGAGCTTCAACTTACCGACAGATGGCCTCACATTATCCTCAAGGACCCTCTGGTACAATGAAGAATTCATAGTGGATTCTATGATGGTGAGCTGCCCAGGCCCTGATGCAGCAAAGCTGTCCCAAACCATAATATTTCAACCAACCATGCTTTACAGTTTGTATCAGGTTCTTGTCGTCAAATGCTGTCTTTGGTTTTCGCCAAACATGTCTTCTGGTACTGTGGCCAAATAGCTCTACCTTTGACTCATCTGTCCAGAGCACATTGTTCCAGAAGTGCTGGTCTTTGCCTCGGTGTTCAATGCCAACCTTTAGTCTTGCCCTGATGTTCTTTCTGGACAGCAAAGGTTTCCTCCTGGCACACCTCCCATGTAGATCAAATTTGTGCAGCCTCTTTCTGATGGTAGACTCGTGCACTTTGACATCAATAGTGGCAAGAGCTACCTGTAGGTCCCGTGATGACATTCTGGGGTTCTTAGAGACTTCTTTCAGCATCTTGGGGTCTGCTCTCGGGCTGAACTTGCTGGGGCAGCCTGGCCTGAACAATTTGGCAGTTGTTTGGAATCTTCTCCACTTGTAGATGATCTGCCAGACAGTCGAATGATTGATTTCAAATTGTTTGGAGATCTTTTTAAATCCCTTCCCAGACTCGTAGGCATCTATAACCTTCTTTCTGAAGGCCTCAGAGAGCTCTTTTGATCTAGGCATGGTGACGCCGCACACTTCAACAACAAAGAGCAAACCAAACTAAATGTCTGAGGTTTAAATAAGACAGGTTCCTCCAAGATCCTCTCTAACGATGTTCTAATCATTTGCACCTGAGCTGGTGCACCTGATTCTAATTTTAGGTATTCGAAGTTGTGATAAATGTTGAAATATGTTGAAAAAGTCAAAACTTTACATGGGGTGTACTTTCTTTTTCACGTGACTGTATATATACGTATATATATATATATATATATATATATATATATATATATATATATATATATATATATATATATATATATATATACACATATATATATATATATATATATATATATATATATATATATATATATATATATACACACACACAGTCACATGAAAAAGTAAGTACACCCCATGTAAAGTTTTGAATTTTTCAACATATTTCAACATACAGCTATTTGATCTTCATTTCAACAATTGTTACGTGCTCCTCCCCAAACCCCGGTCACGGTGTACCTTCGAGCCCCGAGAGGAGTCACGGCAGAAAGATGTGTTATTCTGTATGTCAAAGGTGAAACCACACCAATTGTTACCAACAAACAAGTATTGTATTAAGATCGCACAAGAATAACAGTACAACAATAATAGTACCTAATCAATTGTACAACCAATATATATTTCCTGTGATGGTACCATCAGGTTCGTACAATATAACTCACTGTGCTCCAAGTGAGCGAAAAGAAGAACATTCCCAATGTCTCTATTCCGGCATCAAGCCAAAGTTGCTCCGCTCCAGTAATCGTCAGAACGATGTCTAATCGAGACCAGAAGCCCGTTCGGATGACAGTCACAGTCACGCTGCCAAAGCTGCGCAAAGGTGCCCTCAAGGCGACTGGGAAATCACACCCTCGGGTATGGACCTTCCACGGCTCCCAACCGGCGAACCGCAGATTTCCCACTCAAAAGCCACGTTACACACACACACACCAGATTAACGTCTGAAGGCGGTGACAATGGTTAAAGCGAGGCGAAAAACCTTGAGCGATGCGCAAATCCTGCGCAAGGTAAAAATGGCCGACGGCCCGTTCTCGTTGCGTAACGGCACTCCGATGATTCTCGTCGGAATCAACCACAAAACCTGACACGCAGGTGGATCTGTCACTGCGATTACAACTCTGTCGCAGGAATCCCTTTCGCAGGAAACCCAAAGTTCACACGTGACCCCCATTCACCAACGTTCGCTCAGGACCTTGAAGCAGCTCTGCTTCTTGTCCGACTCACTCGCTCCGCCTTCTCTTCCTCCTCTTCCTCTTCGTCCGGTTCCGGTTTCATTTAAAACATTAACTTTTTTACCTTTTGAAAATAGTAATCTCTATTTCCCTTAAACGACAACAATAATAGAACATGGAATCAAAAATGTTTACAGTGGATGAAAACCACAACAACGGAAGTGACGAATCCATAACACAATATTATATATATATATTTATGATATATATATATTGTTGCGGATCTCAGCGCCGGCCTTTTCCCCTTACCAAGGGGGGATTAGTCCCCTTGTCTTTGACTAGCTGACGGGACCCGGGACCTATGACGTCCTTCCCGGACAGCGCGAAGTAGGGTCGTAGGACTAGTCACTAATACCTAATTGCCCGCGCTGCCCAGAAACGAGGAAATAAGCCCCACACGAATCACAGGTGTTGGTGGATACGCCGAGCAGTAGTGAACCCGTGACCCGAGCCGTTATCAATGACTAGACCCGATCCAAGCAGTTCTTATTCCTGCCACGCTTACCCAATGATGGAAATCACAGAAACGGTCGAATGTGGAAGAAAAGGAATACCAATATTTATTTACACAATGTGCAATGATCAGCAGAAGAAGACACAGTGCAGCCTTAAACAGTCTTATACTTATTCCCTGGACAAACGGGCCCGTTCACACTCAGACACACTCACACGGGGTTTGCAGACGAACAGGTCAGCACGTCCAGGGATGGCATCCGGGCAGCTCTTCCTCCGGTCCCCAGCTCACACCGTGAAGTAGATGAATCGAGACGGCAGGAGCGCTCCGCGTGTCATTGGTGCGCACGGGATAATTACGGGGCGAACGGTAGGGCTGGGCTCTGGCGGTTACACTGGCGGCTGCGTATGTAATAAGTGAATAGGCGCAAACAATGCGCTCTTCAATTCCTTCAATTCCTCGACCAAGTCCTCTCGATACTGTCGTGTGCACGCCGGTCCTATGAGTCCTCTGACAAATCCTCTTCATAAGTTCTCATCAGTCCTCACAAGCGCCTCTCCCTTCTCAACTCCGGGTCAGTCCTCTTCAGAGGTTCTTTTCCAATGAGTCCTCCGGTAGCAAGTCCTGTTCAAGGGCTTTGTGCGCTGGCTCTGAAAGCCCTGCCTAGCAAACTCTCTGGAACTTGCCAGACGTGCTCTTACCATGCTCTATCACGCCATGCCCTCGGAGCCTGGCGTGATAGAGCGTGGTAAGGGCCTCTGACGTGCTCCTCGACTCTGCCACACCGCGACCCCGCGCTCCTCCCTCTTTTCAGGACTACCTCGTGTCACTGGACTAGTTCGAGCGAACGAAGGACAGCGAAAGTTGCTTGCAGCCAAAGCGTAACAAACTGCGGGTAGCCAAAGCGTAACAAATTGAGGGATGCCAAATGTGGCGCGGGATCGATTATGCCCATGATGGAATTGGGGGGTTGCGCAAAGATGAAAGGACCTAAGCTCATTTCTTCACACAACGCAGATGTTACTCGGGAAATGGCCTCCTCTTACACATACTATGACATAACTAATACTCTAAGTGGGCCTACGTGTTGCTTGTGGACTAACTATGGGGGGGGCAAGCCTTTAACGTTCAATTATGTCATATACACAAATCTCAAAACCGTATCTATATATATATATATATATATATATATATATATATATATATATATATATATATATATATATATATATATATATATACAGTGGGAGAACAAGTATTTGATACACTGCCGATGTTGCAGGTTTTCCCACTTACAAAGCACGTAAAGGTCTGTAATTTTTATCATAGGTACACTTCAACTGTGAAAGACGGAATCTAAAACAAAAATCCTGAAAATCACATTGTATGATTTTTAAGTAATTAATTTGCATTTTATTGCATGAAATAAGTATTTGATCACCTACCAACCAGTAAGAATTCCGGCTCTCACAGACCTGTTAGTTTTTTCTTTAAGAAGCCCTCCCATTCTCCACTCATTACCTGTATTAACTGCACCTGTTTGAACTCGTTATCTGCATAAAAGACGTCTCCAGACCGTCTCCGACCACAAAGACCGCAAAGACCGACCGCAAAGCCCGTCTCCAGACCTGTCCACACTCAATCAGACTCCAACCTCTCCACAATGGGCAAGACCAGAGAGCTGTCTAAGGACATCAGGGACAAATTTGTAGACTTGCACAAGGCTGGGATGGGCTACAGGACAATAGGCAAGCAGCTTGGTGAGAAGGCAACAACTGTTGGCGCAATTATTAGAAAATGGAAGAAGTTCAGGATGACAGTCAATCTCCCTCGGTCTGGGGCTCCATGCAAGATCTCACCTCGTGGAGCCTCAATGATCATGAGAAAGGTGAGGGATCAGCCCAGCACTACACGGCAGGACCTGGTCAATGACCTGAAGAGAGCTGGGACCACAGTATCAAAGAAAACCATAAGTAACACACTACGCCGTCATGGATTTAAATCCTGCAGCGCACGCAAGGTCCCTCTGCTCAAGCCAGCGCATGTCCAGGCCCGTCTGAAGTTTGCCAATGACCATCTGGATGATCCAGAGGAGGAATGGGAGAAGGTCATGTGGTCTGATGAGACCAAAATAGAGCTTTTTGGTTTAACCTCCACTCGCCGTGTTTGGAGGAAGGAGGAGGATGAGTACAACCCCAAGAACACCATCCCAACCGTGAAGCATGGAGGTGGAAACATCATTCTTTGCGGATGCATGTCTGCAAAGGGGACAGGACGACTGCACCGTATTGAGGGGAGGATGGATGGGGCCATGTATCGCGAGATCTTGGCCAACAATCTCCTGCCCTCAATAAGAGCATTGAAGATGGGGCGTGGCTGGGTCTTCCAGCATGACAACGACCCGAAACACACAGCCAGGGCAACTAAGGAGTGGCTCCGTAAGAAGCATCTCAAGGTCCTGGAGTGGCCTAGCCAGTCTCCAGACCTGAACCCAATAGAAAATCTTTGGAGGGAGCTGAAAGTCTGTGTTGCGCAGCGACAGCCCCGAAACCTGACGGATCTGGTGAAGATCTGTATGGAGGAGTGGGCCAAAATCCCTGCTGCAGTGTGTGCAAACCTGGTTAAGAACTACAGGAAACGTCTGATCTCTGTAATTGCAAACAATGGTTTCTGTACCAAATATTAAGTTCTGTTTTTCTGATGTATCAAATACTTATTTCATGCAATAAAATGCAAATTAATTACTTAAAAATCATACAATGTGATTTTCAGGATTTTTGTTTTAGATTCCGTCTTTCACAGTTGAAGTGTACCTATGATAAACATTACAGACCTTTACGTGCTTTGTAAGTGGGAAAACCTGCAACATCGGCAGTGTATCAAATACTTGTTCTCCCCACTGTATATATATATATATATATATATATATATATATATATATATATATATATATATATATATATATATATATATATATATATGTATATATATATATATGTATATATATATGTATATATATATATATATATATATATATATATATGTATATATATATATATGTATATATATATGTATATATATATATATATATATGTATATATATATATATATATATGTATATATATATATATATATATATATATATATATATATATATATATATATATATATTCAGTGAAACCTTGACTTACGAGTGCACCAACTTACGAGTTTTCCAAGATACGAGCCGTCGCTCAGTCGATTTTTTGCTTTGTGATGCGAGCCGAGATCTGAGTTACGAGCGAGCGACCTTACGCCACCCGCCACTAGGTGGCCCAGCGAGCGTTCAGTTCATGTGGTTATCTTGCCGTGCAAGCATCTCTGCTGTATCGCTGTTGCTTTGTTTTCGCATTTTGTTTATTTTGGAAAATTTCTTAGTTTTAACCATGGGTCCTAAGAAATTCAGTGCCAAGGGCAGTGCTGAGAAGAAGAAAAGGATGATGTGCTTGGATATAAAACACGTAATCGTCGAAAAACATGAGCGAGGTGTGCGTGTTGTCGACTTGGCGAGGCAGTACAATCGTAGTACTTCTACGATATGTACGATTTTGAAGCAGAAGGAGTCGATAAAGGCTATAACGCCAGCCAAGGGCGTTAAGATTATTTCAAAGCTCCGGACCTCTGTCCATGAAGAGATGAAGAAGTTGTTGTTTGTGTGGTTGACGGAGAAGCAGCTCGCAGGAGATACCGTGACCGAGAGCATCATCTGTGAGAAGGCACGAGACATTTACGGGGATTTGGTGCAGCAGACAGTGAGAACATCAACGGACGAAGCATCGGAAGAGTCATTCAAAGCCAGTCGGGGATGGTTTGATCATTTTAAGAAGAGGCCCGGCATTCACTCCGTCGTCAGGCATGGTGAGGCAGCAAGCTCGGATGTGAAGGCAGCTGAAGATTTTATTTTAACTTTTGCCGAACTGATAGAAGCCGAAGGATACATCCCCCAGCAAATCTTCAACTGTGACGAGACAGGGCTCTTCTGGAAAAAGATGCCGAGGAGGACGTATATAACGGCAGAGGAGAAGAGCATGCCAGGCCACAAACCCATGAAGGATAGGTAACCCTTGCACTGTGCGCGAATGCGAGTGGTGACTGCAAGATTAAGCCGCTACTCGTATATCACTCTGAAAACCCCAGAGCCTTTAAGTCTCATAAGATACTTAAAGAAAAACTGCAGGTTATGTGGAGAGCAAACGCAAAGGCGTGGGTCACCAGGCAGTTCTTTGTGGAGTGGGTAAACCTGGTCTTTGGTCCTGCCATCAAGAAGTACCTTTTGGAAAATAACCTCCTCCGCAAGCCCCTGCAAGCCCTTCTCGTCCTTGACAATGCTCCCGCACACCCACCAAACCTCGAAGACGACATCCTTGAAGAATTTAAGTTTATTAAGGTCCTCTACCTTTCAGCCAACACCACCCCTATCCTGCAGCCCATGGACCAGCAGGTGATTTCAAATTTCAAAAAGCTCTTCACCAAGCACCTGCTTTGAGGTTACGGAGAGCACAAACCTCACCCTTCGAGAGTTCTGGAAGGATCACTACAATATTGTGACCTGCCTCAGAATTATCGACATGGCCTGGCAGGGTGTTACAAGGAGGACCTTAAACTCTGCATGGAAGAAGCTGTGGCCTGAGGTTGTGTCCGAAAGGGACTTCGAAGGATTCGAACCTGAAGTGTTAGTGGTGGAGGACATTGTGTCCCTCGGAAAGTCCATGGGCCTGCAAGTGAATGAAGAAGACGTTAACGACCTCGTCGAGAAGCACAACGAGGAACTGACAACGGAGGAATTAAAGGAGCTACAGCAGCAGCAGAATACGGAGGTTTTGCAGGAAATTAATGCGGAGGAGCCAGAGGCGGAGGAGGTTATCGCTACAAGTGAGATTAAGGAAATGTTGGGAATGTGGGTGAAAATTTCAGAGTTTATTGAAAAGAAATGTTAGAACCCATCTGTGGATCGGTCCCATCGGCCGATGGGTCTGACCCGTTTGCGGATTCGCAGGCCGATGGGCGACCCATCTGTGGATGCACGAGAAATGATAATGCAGACCCATCGGCCGATGGGTCTGCGCCATCTGCGGATGTGTTGTTCACCTTGAAGGAATGTGTATGCATCAATGGTGGATGAGTATGTTTATTTGAACCTAAAAATAAGCAATTGATGTCATAAATGTTTATAAAGCAGTCCGTGACGTGGTTTGTTTAAGATAATGTCGCTCCATTTAAAAACGCTCTCCATTGTTTATATAGCAATTCCTGGCATGCCTTAATCACCCCAAAGCTAAAGATGAAGGTGTGGCTTCGTAATCGGGGCATTGTCAATTATATAAACACAATAACGCATTATGTGATTCTATGAGGCCCTCAGTGTTTATGTAAAACGTCTTGTGTCTGGCGTGTGAATAGACATGGTATAAATATGGCCTGGGTCACGTTTTCAATCATTCCCATCATTGCATTCAACATGGATACAATACGACAACGTCAGGTTTGTGATGAACTTGTTGCAAAAGTTATCGGCAGTAAACGCTCACCGGTTATTACGGACGAAAAGTACGACAAAATTGTTAGTCATCTAAGTAATCCTGGTGATCCAGTTGGCGCACACTTCAGACACTGGGTGAAATCTAAACAGTTTCAAGTCATGGATCTGCCGGTTCTTGGAGTAACAAACGCTCTTGTTCTCCCTGGTAAACCCGAAAAAGCTGGCGATAATATCAACAAATTCCTTCGTGTCATACCCGCAGGAAAACTTTTTATGATAGTATCTGTTAAGTTAACAGATACTATCATAATAATATGATAGTATCTGTTAATTACAAAATGTATTGACAAAATGTATAAATAGATGGGTAGAAATAGATAATAAAACATTTAAAAATCATCTCTGTTAAATTCCTACCACATGTAATTCCAATGACTGTGTACCTGATTGAAGAGCACCATTCTGTCAACACATTCCTTCAAGGTGAACAACACATCCGCAGATGGCGCAGACCCATCGGCCGATGGGTCTGCATTGTCATTTCTCGTGCATCCACAGATGGGTCGCCCATCGGCCGATGGGCGACCCATCTGCAGATCTGCAAACGGGTCAGACCCATCTGCAGATCCGCAAACGGGTCAGACCCATCTGCGGATCCGCAAACGGGTCAGACCCATCTGCGGATCCGCAAACGGGTCAGACCCATCGGCCGATGGGACCGATCCACAGATGGGTTCCAACAGAAACACCCTGAAAAAGTTGCAACAGGTCGTGCGTTGGCGCTGTGTAACGACACTTGCCTCACTCATTTTCGAAACATTTTGAAAGGGAGGAAGAAACAAACCTCCTTGGACAGGTTTTTATTGAAACGCCCTGCAAGTGAAAGCGAGGAAAGTGTGGCGAAAAAGGCAAAAGTCATCTCCTCCACCTCCGCCAGCATCTTCGTCTGATCTTCAAGGTAAATACACTTAATAAAACCAGTTTATTTCTTTACATTCTCTTTTATTATGTACAGTATTATTATTTTTTAGCCGTGTTGCAGACGCTGCTCATAGAGAGCCCTCTGTTGTTGTTGTTGTTCTTCTTCTTCTTTAATAGTATTTCAATTCATTTTAATGGGGAAATTTAATTTGAGAAACGAGCAAATTGAGTTACGAGCTCGGTCACAGAACGAATTAAACTCGTAAGTCAAGGTTTCACTGTATATGTATATATATATATTTATGTATATATATATATATTTATGTATATATATATATATTTATGTATATATATAATGTTGCGGATATGGGATTTACATCCATCCATATCCGCTTGTAAATATTCCCCTATTTCCTCATCCTTCCCAACTATCCCCAATCCCCCATTCCCTAGTCCCATTTTCTGTAAACAACACTCTGTAGACCCGACCTTCCCCTATTTCCCCCATTAAATGTCGCATCCAGGTCCACCGCATCTCACGTAGACAACGATAGGACATCTTGCTAGTTATTCTTAGTCTATGTCAGTTAAGGACTCGTTTCCATTAATTCTGACTCTTCGTTGCACCAGAATGTGATTGTATGGCACCGTTAGAAAGTTTAGGACCTCCCAATACCTCCCCGCAGCTCTTCCTCATGGTACAACAACAACAGCGGCGGCGGCGCGGGGAGTGCGCGTCCTCACTCCGGCTTGGTGAGCCGCCATTGAACATGTGCTCGACGGGGTTACCACGCAGGGGCTCGCTGTCAGCTCCTCGTCAAGGGCGGAGCTCGGTAACCCCCCCGCACCCAATAGAAGCGGCGGACCGATTCCGTCTGGGGCGGAGCCAACGAGCCGAGGGCGTGTCACTCCCCGCTGAGCATGCGCAGGAAGAGGGAGGTGACGTCAGATGCGCGCTGGACTTGAAGGAAGAGAGACGCCACCAACCGAGCGCTGTGACACCTCCCTGCATCTACTGGACCGTGCTGTATCCTGTCCCTGAGCCAAGGTGCACCTTGTGCTATCGACTGCCTGTCCTTCCTTGCCATCAATCCCCGTGTAAGTCAGTGTTGTCCCGTTTGTCTGTGGTCTGTCGGATATACATAAGACTGTGTTTAAGTGCCCATCTTTTCTGTGCTTTACCTCTTACCGTGTAATCTACCCGTTTCTGCATCACCAATTATATCCTCCTCCGGAGGTCTTGAGAACTGTACCCCTTGTGTCGTTGCATTAATCCCAGCCGTTGTGTCCTTTCCTTCATTGATTTAGCATCGCGCGATTCGGCCAACGTTCGGGTGGAATCGGGTAAACTGTGCGAACACGGCGGCCATTCCGCTCGGCCCATCATAACATCTTAAGTCGTGTCCGTAACAATTGTTGTCAGGAGTTGGGATTCGGACCTGGGACTAAATTTGTTAGGCCCAAATTTTGGAACACCAATTGTGTTATTATCTGTAACAACTGGTGTCGGGAAGTGGGATTGGACCCGAAGCGCGCTTCACGCGCTCGAAATTATTAACGGCGAAATTTGATTTTGTTTTACAAAAATAAAAACCCGAATTTTGAAAGTCGCGCTATGGCGGATCAAGACGGCTGGGTTCCGGTAGAGGAGAGTGAGGCAGGGTCGATCCAGGACCAAATTGAGGGACAAGAGGAGAGCGAAGCAGTGAGGGCGGCAGGTTCGCAAAATGGCGCCTCGCACATGGCTGCGGCGGCCGCACCCGCTGCACAAGTGGGAGGGATGGCCCAAATGCAGGCCCTCATGGAGCAATTTATGGCGCAAATGCAGGCGTCCCTCAACCTGCAGAAGGACGATATGAGGGCTAATAGTGAGCAAATGAGGGCTGATAGTGAGCGATTGGGTGAGCGATTGGAGGGCCAAATGGGGGCCAATAGCCAACGGTTAGAACAAAGGATGGGGTCCAATAGCGAGAAATTGAGGGAGGACATGGGGTCCAATAGCGAGAAATTGAGGGAGGACATGGGGGCCCAGATCGGAGGGTTAGGGAGTAGAATAGAGGGATTAGACAATAGATTAGGGGAAATACAGGAGGGGTTAATGGGGGTAGAAAACAGAATGGCCGTTCAGGAGAATCAAATGGAAGGGATGAAATAGGGGTTAGAGGGGTTAGAAAACAGTATGGAAGGCAAATTGAGGGACATGAGGGACCAAGCGGAAAGGGAAGTTAAACAAATGGGGCAGCAGATAGAGGGGGTCAGAATGGGGGTAGAAACTAAATTGGATGCTCACAGGGAGGAAATGGAGCAGATGAGGGTGGCATCTGGGCAGGAGATGCAGGTGATGGGAGAAGAGATCAGAAGAGGTGTGAGTGAGGAGGTCGGAGGAGTGCGCGAGGAGGTGAGGCACTGTAAGGAGCGCATGGAGAAGGAGGTGAGAAAGGGGACTGTAAAATTGCAAGGTGGTATAGAGGAGTTGACGCTGGGAGTAGAACAACTGACAGTGGGACAAAAGGAGTTGGGGGACCAGGTAAAGAAGAACACAGCGGTAATAGAGGGTTTAAAATCGACACAGAAGGAGATGAAAAAGGACGTAGGGGTAATTAAAAAAGAGTGTCAGACGGTACATGAGGACCTGACGAGGAAAATGAACAAGGTGGTAGAGGTGATGGAGGTTAAAGAGCGGGAGGTGCGGGAGCACATAGAAAAAAATAAGGTGGAGTTAGAGGAAGAACTTAAGGGGGCGCACGAGGAGATGAAGGAGGTGAAGCAGAAATTAGAAGAAGTGGAAGAAGGGGTGAGCGAAATTAAGAAGCGACGGAGAGAGGATAAGAAAGAGATAAAGGAGGAAGTAAAAGAATTGGTCCAATGTCTGTGTTCGGATCGTGATGATGTGCTCATTAACCGGATGAGGGATTCGCAGGTGATGGAGGAGAAGCGAAGAGAAAGAGGACCCGGTGTAAGTGGTGACCAATATGGTCGTGCGTATGATGCGCCAGGTGATTTAATAAGCTTGGGGGTCGAGATGGACCCGGATGTTCGTGAGAGGCCAAGAGTGAGGTGTATGGCTGGTCCAGAGGGTATGGAACGAGGGTGCGAGCGAGAGGGTCCGGTGATGGGAGAGGTGCGAGGTGTGGGTGAGCAAGGTGGTGGTGGTATGGAATGGGTAGCGGGTTGCGGAGGTGTGACCCATGCATCGACACCAACAGGGGTAGTTGTTAGAGGGACAGGGGAGGCACGAGAGCCCCTTGGGGGTAATGTACTGTGGGGGCCCGGCCGGTTCGGCCCCGCGCTGACCCCGCAAGGGGCGACGCACGGGGTCCGGCAGGCGGGCAACGACTCGCATACGAGGTGGTCCCACAAGGTCCCACTCGCGCCGTATGACGGCAAGAGTGATCTACGCGCGTACCTGGCGCAGTTTGACTGTGTGTGTAAGGGCAACGGTTGGGGTGAGGACGAAGGTGGAGTACACCTGGTGGCCGCATTGCGCGGCGCGGCGGCGGAGGTGTTGACGGCATTACCACCGGGAGCTCTCACCCTGCCAGCCCTCCGCGATGCCCTAATTAATCGATTCGGCATTGAACAGCAGAGCGAGCTTGTTAAAGCTCAGCTCGCGCTGCGAAAACGCAAGCCCCAGGAAGCCATCGGGGAACTTGCCCACGACATTCGCCGCGCAGTGGGGATCGCACATGCTAGCATGGCAGCGGATTCCCGGGAAAGCCTGGCGCTGGACCATTTTATCCAGGCCCTCCCGGATATTGAGCTCCGGCAACAGCTCGCCATGTGGCGCCCGCAGACTCTGAGCCAGGCGGCTGACGCTGCGGCCCGTTGGGAAGCAGCGAGGCCCCTGGCCCGGGGGAGCGAGCGTCACGCAATGGCGGTCCGCCAGGTGGGACCCCCGATGGAGGGCGGACCCCTTAGGGGGCCCGCCCCCGACGTGAGTCCTGACCTGGCGGGCATGGTCCAGAGGCTGGTGGACCAGCGCCTGGCGGGACCTGGACCATGGCAGGCGGCCCCGGAGGTGGCCCGCGGTGGGCCACGAGCGGGTAATCCAATTCGGACCTACGGGGGGGGGGGGGGGGAATTTGGAATTCCGGAGACAAGCACCTTATCAGGTGAGGTGCTATACTTGCAACCGTCTGGGTCACCTGGCGCGGCACTGTCGAGCCACGCGCCGGGATGATCCCCGGCGGTTGGGGTCCTTAACTCCGCCCAGGGGGGAGCGGGTTAGCCGACCCCAGACACCCCCCCGCCAGACCCCGGGAAACTAGAAGGCCTTACACCGGCGAGCAGGCGCCCCCGTGGATTGCCTCGGCTTTAGATGCCGAGGCGGGACCCAGTACCTCTGAATAAGGGGGGCTTATTAGTGCCAGAGGACTGGGGGATTGATGAGCGATGGGCCCGGTGGGTAAGGGTGGCATCCCTGCCACCCCTCCCATGTGTGGGGCAAAGGAGCACTAGGTTATGGGGTTGATGGCAGTGAAAACTAGCCCGGGTGGGTTAGGTTATATTGATAGGGATCTAGCGAAGATGACATTAGGTAACGTTAAGGTTAGTTAGTGACAAGGATACCTGTAGTGGGGACGCAGGTAGTTTAGTGTGTTTGATAATGACGAGGGAGCGCAATAGTTTAAAGGGACGACTAGGAAGCGCAAGTTTCAGAGGGGAGTAGTTAGATGAGATGATGCTGTGTGAGAACTGGACAGGTGTGTGGAGCAGTGTATGAGTAGTGAGTGTTGTGGATCAGCGCGAATGCGCTTGGGGAGAGAAGGGTGCAGGTGGCACCAGGTGTGAGAGCACAGGTGTGCAAGTACAGGTGTGTGGAATACATGGAGTAAGTGGTACGGAGTGGTGTGCATGGTGCGAAGGTGTGGATGGGGGAAGAGTGGACCCCTTTCACGAGTACCCGGGGCGGGTAGTGTAAGTGTTAGGTAGAGGGTATAGGTAAATTGTGGTTGGATATTGGCATTTGTGGTGCGGTTGCAGAATGGTATTGTGGATGGGTGCATTAGTGTTGTGGAAATGGCTGGGCGTGTAGCCTGTTAGTGTGTGTAGTTGGTTTGGGCACTCCACCACTGTGAGGATGTCGGCCAGGTGAGGCCGCAGGTGGGCTCTGGGAGCCGTTAGTGTCAGTGGGTGCCTGAGGATCCCGGGTGTGGATCGGGCAGCCCGTGCCAGAGAGGGCACTGAGGGGGTGAGAGTGCGAGAGGGCCTTCCCCAGTTAGTTAGGTTAGGGTGAGGAGCAGGTAAGCTCGGGTGGCAACAACAGTGGTGGAGGTGTGCAGGTGGGTAGACCTGCTGGGAGAGCTACACGTCACAGCCCAGAAATTGTGCGAGGGCACCGGGAGATGAATCGGGGGAGTGAGACCCCAAATTGAGAAGCACCACAGTTTGGTCAATGGGAATTGGTTTTTAGAACCCATAGTGTAAGTTGGCCAATGGATTTGCAGGGAAAGACCCCGGGTAATGTAAAGTTGTTAAAGTCATTTAGGAAATAGTTAGGATTGATGAACCTGTCGCACCATACGCAGCCACTTACCTGTGGTGATGATGACTCCACACCTGTGTTCCTTTGTTTTGTGTTGCAGGAAGTGAGAATTGCTGTTTGGATTTGTGAGACGCATCACGACGTGGATGAGACATTGGGGTGATTCCATCTCTCCCTCCCTAGGAGGGACTGATGATGAATTGGTGATGGCAAATTTTGATGTTGAGTTGGAGATGGAAAATTTTGATCAGAGTTGGAAATGGCAAATTTGATTGGTTAGGAGGGAGAGAAGACGAATTTGGTTTATGGGAGGAACGGGGAAGACAGTAGGGACGTTTGTTTGATGTGTAAAGTAGATGTTTATGGGTAGTGTTGTGTTTTGTGGATACCGTAAGGGGTAAGGGAGGGGCAATGTAGGTTACCTGGTGGGGGGGGGGGGCGTACGGTAGGAACGTACCTGTCTCACCTGGTTCCCATGTGCCCCTAGTGTGCATTACCTAATATTGCGTGCACTTTTGCGCCCTTACCACCTTACTCACTTGTCTTGTTTTTGGCTCCCACATCCGAGGATCTGGCTTTGGGGCAGAGAGAGAGGAGAGAGAGGTGCTGGCTCTGCAGTTGTGGGCCTGTACTTTCGCTGCTTGCTGCCTGGATCGATACACCATATGGACCGCAATTTTTGTGGCCGCCCACCATGGACCGCAGTTCTTTTGCGGGCAAGCACCACCCGTGGATGGACCTCTGGGTGAACGTGGCACCTATGCCATACAGGTGAACCACTTATAGTTGGCCCCCTGACGGCCACAATTCAGAAATGGACGCGGTTGGCGCCTTTCTTTATTTTTAAAGAAGCCAGAAGGCCAAGAACACCACATGAAGGCAAGACCAGCGGCAGAACATCGGCCGGCTGCGACACCACCGGTGACCATGGACACTTGATTGTGCATTTTACTGAACACTTTATTGGTGCACCGGATGGTGCTGACTGTGTGTATGGGGTGGTGCTTTTGGTGCTTGGATGGGGTGCTCTGCACATTATTAAAGGCCGTAGGGCCACAGGGCACTCGTGGGTTGGTGTATCGATGCTGGCATGCATGCTCTCTCTCTATGCATAACATCTGCATGTGTTCCTCAAAGAACAGGTCCTGGATCGTAGTGTAAATATCAGTGTAGTCTTGTATAAATGATGCTCCCTACCGGCTGTATGTTTAGTTTGAGGATTCTTTCCGTGATTCGGTTATCCTGTGGGTGTGTTTCTGTTAGGAGAAGGGTGCAACGTCGCAGGGGGACATATTTACTCATTTGTGAACATCTGTAAAACTGTCGCACTCAGGGTTGAGTTAATAGTAGAGGGAACTACATCTGAGTGCCACACTAACGTAGGTAAAATTTATCGGGTCGGGACGCCCCGAGGTAGAGAAGGGTGCAATGTTGCGGATATGGGATTTACATCCATCCATATCCGCTTGTAAATATTCCCCTATTTCCTCATCCTTCCCAACTATCCCCAATCCCCCATTCCCTAGTCCCATTTTCTGTAAACAACACTCTGTAGACCCGACCTTCCCCTATTTCCCCCATTAAATGTCGCATCCAGGTCCACCGCATCTCACGTAGACAACGATAGGACATCTTGCTAGTTATTCTTAGTCTATGTCAGTTAAGGACTCGTTTCCATTAATTCTGACTCTTCGTTGCACCAGAATGTGATTGTATGGCACCGTTAGAAAGTTTAGGACCTCCCAATACCTCCCCGCAGCTCTTCCTCATGGTACAACAACAACACCAACAACAACAACAGCGGCGGCGGCGCGGGGAGTGCGCGTCCTCACTCCGGCTTGGTGAGCCGCCATTGAACATGTGCTCGACGGGGTTACCACGCAGGGGCTCGCTGTCAGCTCCTCGTCCAGGGCGGAGCCCGGTAACCCCCCCGCACCCAATAGAAGCGGCGGACCGATTCCGTCTGGGGCGGAGCCAACGAGCCGAGGGCGTGTCACTCCCCGCTGAGCATGCGCAGGAAGAGGGAGGTGACGTCAGATGCGCGCTGGACTTGAAGGAAGAGAGACGCCACCAACCGAGCGCTGTGACACCTCCCTGCATCTACTGGACCGTGCTGTATCCTGTCCCTGAGCCAAGGTGCACCTTGTGCTATCGACTGCCTGTCCTTCCTTGCCATCAATCCCCGTGTAAGTCAGTCTTGTCCCGTTTGTCTGTGGTCTGTCGGGGATAGATAAGACTGTGTTTAAGTGCCCATCTTTTCTGTGCTTTACCTCTTACCGTGTAATCTACCCGTTTCTGCATCACCAATTATATCCTCCTCCGGAGGTCTTGAGAACTGTACCCCTTGTGTCGTTGCATTAATCCCAGCCGTTGTGTCCTTTCCTTCATTGATTTAGCGTAGCGCGATTCGGCCAACGTTCGAGTGGAATCGGGCGGGATAGGGTTCTAATCGGGGAGTAACTGTTCGGACGCGGTAATACCAAACCGCTCGTTAAACTAACATCTAAAACCGCGTCTGTAACAATATATTTATGTATGTATATATATTTATGTATGTATATATATTTATGTATATATATATATTTATGTATGTATATATATTTATGTATGTATATATATTTATGTATGTATATATATTTATGTATGTATATATATTTATGTATGTATATATATTTATGTATGTATATATATTTATGTATGTATATATTTTTATGTATATATATATTTTTATGTATATATATATTTATGTATATATATATATATGTATATATATATATATATATGTATATATATATATATATATATATATGTATATATATATATATATGTATATATATATATATATGTATATATATATATATATGTATATATATATATATTTATGTATATATATATATATATATATGTATATATATATATATGTATATATATATATATATGTATATATATATATATGTATATATATATATATATATATATATATATATATATATATATATATATATATATATACACTCAACCCTCGGCTATCGCGAACTCAGCTATCGCGTTTATCTGCTATCGCGGCTACCTAAAAAACTGCACAAACACGACTATCGCGCCCCAAATACGCGCTATAGCGCACCGGAAATGGTGGGGGGAAATTTTTTCAAACAGTTCGGGTGCTACGTCATCACCGAGCGTGGGGTGTTTCACGTGCTGATTGGTTGTGACGTGAGGACGTCAGAGGCACTGTGATTGTCCGCCCGGCGCCATTCAAGTGCGCGTCGCCTCAGAGTGAATACTGTAATAGCAGTGTCTAAACCTTTTTTTAGTGATATAACAATGGCCGATATACCCCGACACCCCCCCCCCCCCCCCCCACCATTGCCCAGCGTAATGCGGCGGCACCTGCAAGGGAAATCAAGAAGAGGAAGAACTTAACTTACGCTCAGAAATGCGAAATTGTGCAGTTGATAGACAATGGTGAAACAAAGCGAAGTGTTGGAAAGAAATTTGGGATAAATGAGTCAACAGTGTGAGGTATTTGCCAAAACCATGATTATCGTAGAAACGTCGATAAGATTTAACAATCAACAGTGAAGCAAGGTGCTCCTTTATAAATACGGCACTGGCAGGTTACGAGGAGCAGTATCATGCCCACGTCAACTCCCTCCGCACGCCAGATCACCGAATTCTTACGGCCAGACTCGGCGTCAGAACAAGTCTAATCGGGGGGCATTAGGGTAACCGCAGGGGGGGGGGGCACAAACTGCCGTTCGAGACCTCAATCTATGATGTAAATGCTTGATAATAAGAGTTTGCTGTCAACAACCAACACACCAACCCAGTTCCAATTTAAAAATATGCTGCAAAGTCTCTCTCTTTCACAGAAACACACACACACACACACACACACACACACACACACACACACACACACACACACTGCACAAAATATAGCCGACGTGCAAGTTTGGCACCAAAGGCTTGGCCTGCGGGTGGGTGTGGGGGGGGGGGGGGGGAACAATAACTAATTTGGGTGGGCATGGCCCGTGAATGCCCCCCCTCCCCCCCATGACGCCGACCATGCTTACGGCGTCACAACGAGGCACAACCCTCTGTCTTTGACGAGCCCTCTGACGTTGAGCGCTTCTCTGGTGCTACAGCTGACGCAATCCTGGACGAGTTAGAGGCACGTAGGGGTGGACAATAAGACTCCACCCAAGCCTCGGAACCTACCCAACCACCTAAGCCCCTCATCGTTCCCAAAAAGGTAAATAAAATGGTAAAAAAGTACTTTTTTACCATTTTATTTTTATTTACATATTGTGATTCTTGTTTTAATGTTTCTTTATATGTTAATGTTTCTTTATATGGTAGAAACACTTGGTAAAAACGTGGCAAAAATAGGTTAAATATGTGGTCAACTTGGGGGTCCCGGCACCAATTAGAATTATTACCATACGTTCTTCAGTTCGGCTATCGCGATTTCGGCTACCGCGCACCGATAGCGGCACCAATTAGGCGCGATAGCCGAGGGTTGAGTGTATATATATATATATATATATATGTGGGGGTTCAGACAGACCCCCCCCCCCCCCCCCCCCCCGTTGTGTTCTATTATTGTCTGACCAATTACTAAAATATAACCAATTTATATGTGTGTTGCTTTGCAAACTTTATCCATTATATTTCCTGTTAAAGAGTTAACTTTATCCATTATATTTCCTGTTAAAGAGTTAAGTTACTGTGATGGCATGTTCTCTTACTGTCGAAATATTCCTTTGGAAACTTGTTATAAGAAGTTATATGCTTTGTAAATCCAGGCCCTGATGGTATTATCCTTCACTCTGTGAAGACCAAACCTTATCTTTCCAGCCCCCCACAAGACTGTTAGATCACTTTCATGTTTGGCATTTTTACGACTTGCTGAACTTTCCCCCAAAAATCAGGTTTCTAGAAAGTAGTCAACATGTTGTTTGACCCATGAATGACCATGGAGACCACTCTGTCTTTCCTTTGTCTCGAGAGCTAAAACCACACCCCAATATTTCCTTTATAAAGTGAAAGTTTGACCGAATGAAGGGAGAGCATTTCTGTTGAGAAGTTGATCATTTATGAGCCTCGGTTCGATGGTTTTGCTTCCCACAAGCTTGTGAATAACAAATCCAATAAATATCTCAGTTGCACCTTCTCTCAGTCTGGAGTCTATTAACGGATCTCGACATATGGCGAGCCAGGCAGGAGTCAGCTCGGCAGACTCGGGACGCGGCTCCGAGCGCGAGTGAGTGGGAAAAAACCAGCTGGTTTGATCGGTCCGGGTGAGGTGAGCCTTGGGTTTATTTTGTTATAGACTGGGATGTTAGCTAAATTGGAACCCACTCTGTCGCCCAGGTGTCGTATGCCCGTTCCCTGCTTCGAGCCTGATCCTCAAACAAAATTTAAGAACGACCCGTTTGGCGCTCCGGAGCAACTGACTGTTTATAGGATTTGTCGGGTAACGTTACGGGACGGGAGTAAGGTGCCCCAGCAGGGGGCACGAGGTAAGGAATAAATTGGTTTCGTAAGTGAGGTTAGAAGCATCATCAGGACGCCGGCAAAGTAAGGTATGGTTAGCATATAAAGGGAGCATATATGCGGGAGAGATCTCTGATTAGGCGGCTATATGCGGGAGAGATCTCTCGGGAATAAGGAGTAAGGTTACCTGGACAGGTAAGATACGATTAGCACATGGAAAGCTGTGAGGCGGGTGAACCTCTCAGGAGTTAGGCTAGAAAGCTAGGAGTTAGGCCAGAAGTTAGGCTAGAACACGGAGCACACGGAGAGTTAGCACACGGAGAGTGAGATTAGGTGGCCATAGCTCGAGCAGGCGGGTGATCCTCTCGGGACTAAGGCAACGTCGATAAACCAAATTCTAGGAGTTAGGGTAGACAGCTGTGCAGGCGGATGAACCTCTCAGAAAGTGCAGGCGGTCGAGCCTCTCGATGGCCTGAGGAAGCAGGCAAACTAATTGCAGGTGCAGGATAAGGCGGGAATAAGGAGTAAGGAATAAGATAGATACGTGAGCCAACGCGCGACTAATGCCGCTCGTTGAAGATCAAGACCCCGTGGAAGGGTTAGGTAGATCGATCCCCTACCCTCCAAGCCCTAAGCTCTGTCCCGGGGCTTCAGGCAACACCCCCCTGCGCAGCGAGCACCCCCTTGCACACCCCAACACCCCCTCCCCTGCCTCACCCCAACACACCCCGTCCCAAAATCCCTTTAAAATCCCCTTTTTCTTTGAATGAAGTGAGACGTATATGAGTGAGACGTATATGAGTGAGATGTATATGAATGAATGGGAATTGCTGCACAATATGTTGAACAGGATTGTACAAGGGTACGCGTGTGCATGAATCCACGTGTTCTGTACTATACGTGATTAATGACAAGTTCGTCGGACACGCGTTGTACACAACCCAGGTCGTTGTGCTATGAATTTTGGATCGTAACACTGCTGGGTGTGCGCAGTGGTTTCGGAATGCGAGCTGGTACGAAGTGACAGTCACGTGGTATGAGGAACATGAACGAATGTGGATTTTGATGACCACTTGATGTGCAACACCACTGTGTGGACTTCGAATCATTGTGATTGGCCGCTTGCGGTGCGGGAATCCAGACCGGGAATGCCGATTCTGGCATCCATCCGAGGGTCCTGGTGATGTTCGGTATTTGACGTGTGTATTTTTATTTGTTTGGGACGAGAGGCGAACGGATGGTCTGGCGGTTCTATTGTCGGTTTGGTTGTGGTGTTCAGCGGCCGGTATTGGTTGCGGCTGGTGCCGGGTGAATAATAATAATAATAATGCATTTATTTTATATAGCGCTTCTCAGGAAGCCCAAAGACGCTTGTATGGTGTACGAGCGGGCACATTGAAGTGTGTGAGGGGAGATTCAGTCGGCTTGGGGTTGGTGTAGACCCGGGTGGTCGTGAGAGGCCGCTGGTAAGGTGTGCGACAGGTACAGAGTGACAGGAGAGGATGCAATCAACGATTATATTGTGTATTGGCGACTCGTGTATTGGTATATCCCTGAGGCAGCTCACCTTTAGGATGATGTTATGTCACGTTTTGATGATGATGATGATGATGATGTCATTGAGTGCATTTTGGGTCAGAGGTCAAGGGTCAGATATCCTGTTTTTTTGCGATGATTACGAGCTAGGGATGAGTTAATGACCAGATTCGGTGTTATGGAATGACGTAAAGAAAAAACTCAGATGGTGGCAGCGTCAGTTTTGACAGCTGACTGTTGAGCGGCGTGCAGTCTGGTTGCCGCGGCAACGGCCCTCGCAGGAAAACCGCGAGGCGGGAGTGTTGGGATTTGTGTGGAAGCACGAAAGTGAGCACGGAACCAAAAACGGCATGACGTCGTCGCGTTGAAATTGGTTGCGCCAGGTCGATCGGCGATCTCTGAATTTAAATTGGATTTTTGTCATGTGTATAGTGTGTATCCATGCCGGGAATGTCGATTTTAGCGTCTATTCGAGGGTACGACCCTGTGGGTTTCTGCCATGCGGCTCCGTGGAAGGTGCATGGAAGCTTGGGCATAGTGTCATTGTGCATGGAGGCTGGAGCCGAGCAAGCCGCGAGTCACGTGTGCGCTGTATGGGGGGCCCTCGTGTTGGGGCGGTTGTTGTTGTACTCTTGTTGGTCACATGACCATGCGGGCGAGCCCTGTTGTTTTTTTGGGTTCGGAGCATGGGATTGGGAATTGGGTTCGGAGCATGGGATTTGATCAGAGAGCCGGCGATAACATGCCTACTATCAGAGGGGATGTGTCCCGCACAGGGGGAGAATACTGCTATGAGGTTGCTCGGAGGATGTGTGCCCAGATGCATTGTGGGTCATCGCGACTTTGCTGGATGTCGGACGTGCATGTCAGACGTTCGTGTGTTTCATGCAGTGTGCTGTGCGCCATGTCAGAATGGTGGGCGCCTGTGACATACATGCCATGCAATGTCATAAGGAATACGGTGTTTAAGATGGATTTATAAGGGGAATGCTGAATAAACGTTGATGTAACGCGAAGTATATAAAATGAGGTGATTGTCGTGGTCGAATGAAGGATTTCAAGACAGAGTAATGAATTTCCGGTGCCAACAGGAGGAAGCTCAAGCTTTTGGGTCTCACTATCTGCCATGATCTTTCTTGGGAAAACCACATTTCCAACCTGGCCTGCAAAGCCAGTCGCCGACTGGGCATCCTCCGTCGTGCGAAGTCCTTCCTAGGCACACCTGAGCTCCTCACCACATACAAGGCTTTCATCCGCAGCTCAATGGAATACTGTTCTCCCCTATGGGCTGGTGCTCCTGCCTCACACCCAGCTCGGCTTCACGCTGTTGAAACCAAAGCTTTCAGAATCATTGGAATCTCCCGCGATGAAGCTATATCTGAGGGCCTCTCACTCACTCACCGCAGGCAGGGAGGTGGTCTTTCTGTCTTCTACCGACTCCTCTCCGGCCTTGCTCCCCCAGCTCTCTCTGTGCTCTGTCCCCAAAATATTCCTACAGGTCGCACAAGATCTGCCAGCAAGCCTCTGAGGGTTAAACTGCCGAAATCTCGGCTCTCTGCTCACCTTCACTCCTTCATTCCTCTTTTCTCCCGCCTCTGGAACAAACTCCCACACTCCCTTCAATCCCACTCCTCCCTCCAGGTCTTTAAAACAGCTGTTCACCACCATCTCTTATCTTCCCCCATCCAAAACCTTGATCTTTTCTACCCCCACTAATTCACCCCAGATCCACCTTGTTTGTAATTCCAACTTCTTTCCTGGAAGTCCTGGCAGTGTCCATATGTTTTATGCCTCTCCCACCCCCTTTCCCATGCCTCCCCCCCAAAGCCCTCTCCCTCCCACAGATCTCTCGATGTCTCCATGTCTCTCGGTTCCTGCTCTGAAATGTTGTGTTTGTGTCCTTCCCCCTCTCTCCCCATCTTGTCTACCGCTCCCGATGTTATTTGTTTTATGTGTCGGTTTGTCGGTTTGTCGGTTATGTGTCGGTTTGTCGGTTTGTCTTTCTGTGTGATTAATGTTCGCTCTTTCACGAGCCTCGATCTTGTATACAAAAAAAAAAAAAAAAAAAATACAGTAAATGAGGTACAGTGTGAATGATGAGATTCAGAGAGGTCTCTCTGAATGAGGTAAATGAGGTTGTCTAGAGCGGATGAAATAGGGAATGGCATTTGCAAGACCACGGTACGGATGTGATGCAGAATGGCAGCTAAAAGATGCATCGATGCATCCGCGTTGATTGATGCGCCGGATGAAGACCTTTGGCTTTGTATTCGAGCAATGGTGGTAAAGTTTAGTTATGAAAATGCATGTGGTTCTGAGGGCAGATAATGTGGGACAAGCTGCCTCACGGGCAGAGGAAGGAGAGTATTGGAAATTCAATAAGTTGAGCAGAAATGTCGTGTTTTCAACCGAACGTTCATCCGAGGAAGGAGGATGGTCGAGGTTTCAACTATCGGTATGTGATGTGATTCACGCCGGGTGAATGATGTGTGAATATGGTACGTCGAATGGTTGTCGGAGGTTGAGGTTTTTGGTCGTGTGAAAGGTGGGGCTGAATTAAAGGAATGTGCTGAGCGAGCACTGTGCGGAAGGTGTGCACCAGGAAGAGGAGGTGCTGCATGGTAGAGCATGCCTCCCAAGAAAGGCTGTGGGATTTTGGCGGAAGGTCCTGGACGGACCGGTTGGTTGTTGTTTGGGTACATAGTGTGTGTGCTTTTGCAATGCGGAGCTCTTGCAGAGGCAAGATGTAATTTTTTAAAGATGACATCTGTTTTAATTTGCTGTGGGATTGATCGATTTTGGGATTTGACTTGGGAGGATGACAGGCTGAGTCGCTGTCGGCGTGGTTGAGGTGTGGCTGGCACCTCGTACAGTTGTAATGTGGAGCCAGTCTGTCTGTTCATCTGTCCGGATGCGGAGCTCTTGGAGAGACAGGATGGGCTAGGTTTGACCAAGCAAGTTTTGGAGTTGTGGGATGGAGACGTCTGTTAGGCGGGCTAGAGGATTCTTTTGATTGGTGATCTGCCAAGAGTGACATGTGGTGCTGGGGGTCATGACCTCGCCACGGAGGAGGAATAGGGGTTATGGGTTCACTCCTGTGACCATCTGGAGGTGTCTGTTATGGACCTGCGGTGTCTGCGGGGTCTGTGGTGTTAGGACGTTGGGGGTACGTTCGTCTATCTGTCTGTCTGTGAATGGAAACTCAAAGAATTGGACTGGACTTGGATAGAAGGCAGGTAAAGTGATACTGCTCTTGCCTCTTGCTTGGCAGAAGGCAGGTAGAGTGATACTGCTCTTGCCTCTTGCTTGGCAGAAGGTAGAGGTGGTGGTGGGCCAAAATAGGTCAAAATAGGCCATGGAACAAAAATTGAGCTCTCGAGAGCTGAGGTGATTATTATCGTGATTATTGTTTAGTGTATTGTGATCTGTTTAGTGTATTTGTCCAAGATTAGGGTGGCCGTGATGCCAAGATGGCAAGAGTAAGGGGAGGTGGATACTGGGATACCGTCGATGTTGAGGGCAAAGTTATGGGTGGATGTGGTGAGCGTTTTGGGCCAATGAGGATTATTTCAGATTTATCATAGTTAAGTTTGAGGAAGTTGATTTGAAGCCTGGATTTTATTTCAGTTATGCAGTTTGTCAGAATAGAGTGTATTTGGCGGTGGAGATGGATTTTGTGGAGATGAAAAGCTGGATGTCATCGGTGAAGCAGTGGAATTGGAGACCATGGTGCATTGGCCATGGTGCACGATGGATTAAGTGACCAAGGGGGGACAGGTACAGGATGAAGAGGAGGGGGCCAAGAACTGAACCTTGGGGGACACCTTGAGGGGGAGCGACTTGTGATGATTAAGCTATTGTAGATGTTGTCAATTTTGCTTTGGAAGAATGAGAGGAAGGAGATGCAGTTGTCTACTGTGAAGAACTGGTGGTGGTATTCAGGGGGTTGAGGAGTTTGTTTGTTCACGTTGTAGAGTTTGTTTATTGATTTGTTTGTTTATTGAGTCTGTTTATTGTAGAGAAGAGTGCTTTTGGGCTTCCGGAGCCAGAGTGGATAATTTGAGAGTCGTAGGCGGAGCATCTTTGTAGTGCTGAAGGTGGTCCTTGTAGGCTTGGGAGTGAATTGTGAGACCTGTTTTATTGTGAGACCTTTCAAGTTGGCGAGCACGAGTTTTCATCAAGCGGAGTTCAGGGGCAAACCAGGGAGCAGAATGGGTGGAAGAAACTGATTTGGGTTTTTATAGGCGCAAGCTGGTCTAAGCAGGGTGAGGAGGATGGTGTGATTGATAGTGTCAAAGGCGGCGCTGAGGTGAGGAGGATGAGAATGTTGTGGTTGCCGGCGTCAGAGGAGAGAGAAGGTCATTGGTGATTTTGAGGAGAGCAGTTTCAGTACTGTGGTTGGAATGTTTCATACAGGTTATTGGCAGAGAGATGATGTTTGAGTTGGGTGACCACAGCGCGTTCCAAAACTTTTGACAGAAAGGGAAGGTTGGAGATGGGTCTGAAGTTATTTCGGGTGTCAGGATTGAGTCCAGGGTTTTTCCAGAATGGGGGTGAAGTTTCACGAGTTTTTTTGGGGAAATCGGTATGTGAAGCTGGATTAAGTTTGAGTGGTTATTACATATGCTCTGGGTCCATGTGGTTAATGTGATGTGACTTAAAAAATGAATTGGACTCGCTGTAAACAGTGTAGATGAAAAAAAAAAAAGAGATACACAGGGACACAATGAGCTGCTTGGTGAGCCATGGAGATGGATTGGATGTTTTGTTGTTGGTTGTCTGGGAGTTCGGTTGTTGCATTGCCAAAGGTTTCTGTGTTGTGGACACACCTGTTGTCTTGTTGTCTGTTGTCTTGTGTGATGTGGGTGGAGATGTATGTGGCTGTGTGTGGCTGCCTGGAGTCAGGAAGGCGGCTTCAGTGGTTGATATTGGTTGTGGGTTGTTCGGGGTACTTTGATACAGGTTGTGTGTATCTTAGAGGTTTCTGAGGTTTATGGACAAATCTTAGAGGTATCTTAGAGGGTTGTGGAGTGAGTATGGTGGACAACGTGAAGTAGCAGGTGTGAAGGAAGTGGTTGGGAAAGATGGACCCCCTTCACGAATACCCGGTAGGGTAGCTTAAAGGTAGGTAGAGGGAACAGGTAAATTATAGTGGATATTGGCACCTGTGGTGTGTGCTGTAGAATGGTGTTTGGATGGGTGCATTAGTGACGTGTGTCCACACCAACAGGGGAAAGAGTAAAATAGGACACCTGCATTCAAACAGTGAGAATCTATTTCGAGTGAGTCACAGTGGGTGAGAAAAATTGACCAGACGTTAGGACATATGAGAACTATTTTTATTTTCAATAAATAGACCAGGTTATTTTATTCTTTGTTTATTTACGAAAATAAATAAATAACAGGGGGAGGTTAATGGTGGTGTGTTGGCGGGAAAAAGATTGGGAATTGTTGTTGTTGGGAAATTGGGAAAAGTTGGGATTTATATTGTAGATATTGGACAGTCATCGGGCCAGAGGCTGAAACAACCTTGTAGGGAATTCTTGGAGGGAATTTGGAAAATGCGAGGTGTCCTCACATCCGCAGGTTCGGTGATAAAGAATTTGGAAGAATTTGGAGAGATAAATAGATAAAGAGATAAAGAATTTGGAGGCCACCAAAGGGCGGACACTGACGTTGCTCGGGGCAATGCAAGGGCGGACAGGAAGGGCCGCCAACCAAAGGATAGGACGCACAGTTTGCCAAAATTATGGCAGGAATAGGGAGTTGGTTGAGAATGCCGGCGATAACTCACCGATGTGTGCCCCTGTGTCTGTCTGGTCGTCTAACAGGCCATGGAGTTATATTTCTGAAACATGGATTTCAAAGAGGCAGGTGTGTGCCCTGAGAAAATTGTGGGCTGTTGTGTGGACTGGGGAACGAGGGCGGCGTAGGTGACATGAGGGGAATGCCACGCACTGCGACCGCCCCCCCCCCCCGTCCACCCCCCAAGACCGAAGTTGTCGGGGACATTTGAAGGGGTGCGTATGTACTATGTGAATAAGGCTGCAGAAACGTGTGTACCGAGGCGATGGTGGAGTAGGCATGCTTGTAAAAGGACATAGTTTGAAGAGGGTGCTGCATGGTGGAGCATGTCCCCCAAGAAGGGATGTGCAATGAGAACGGGTGAGCTCGGGTGCCGGGTGCACCTGAGGTGACCTCGGGTGGTCTGGGACGAATGTTTTCCTGGAAGGGAGCAGGGGAAATATATTCACTGCAACAGGTGTTGTTAAAGCTGTTTGTTTAAAAGCATTGGGATGCCAAAAGGTAACGGGGGAAGGGCAGAGACGATAAAGGAAAGTCGAATCAGGTGAATTATTTGTTAATGACAGGGGATTCTGCAGGGATTTGTTGAGAAGGAAGGGAAAGGGTGGTAAAACGTTGATGATAAGTGTTGTATGTACATATCTGATGTCCATCAGAGGGGGTCAGAGCTGCTATTGTAAGGTTAAGGGAAAGTGGACATAGATTGATAAAGGATCGAAGGGACCAAGAAGCCTCGTACCAGTGGCTCACCGACTGGTTTTAAGGGATGGACTTGTGGTGGTACAATAGCAAAGTGGATATTGACCGTCTTGGTAATAATCCTCGGAATTGTGATTGGTGGTGTACTAATCAAGGTTAGTCCTTGCGTGTGTGAGAAAATGTTTTACAGGATGGACAATGCAGAAGGAAAAGCCATGCTGGTGACCGTCAAGCTGACCATGGACCCAAATGAACCTCCGGCTGTCGACGTGACTGCGGACTGCGGACCCTGGAACGACGACCCGAACGAGTCACTGAGCAGCAATGATGAGATCTCCGCGTCTGAAGAATGTTCTTCCATTTTTGATGTTGCCAATAACGATTTTGAAAATGATTTTGATCACACTGTAAAATTGGATTTGGATCCGGATGTGAACCTGATTTGGTCCTCACGGACCCCGCCTAATAATTCTCATGTCACTTATGTCTCACGAGCTCACAGCAGTTCAACCCTTGCTGTCCCAGCCCTGGATTTTGACTCGGCTCCGGACCCAAATGCATTGCTGGGCCATCCTGCCAGGAAACCGATCATCCTGGATCCCTACATGTCGCATGCAGACGCAAACGACTACCTAAAGGAAGTCTCTCTCTTTTTCCTGAAGTGTAAGGCTTTGACTGCTGACCGTCCAGGCCGCAAGTTTAAATCTCCCGACACTGATGTTGTTATGTATTCCCCGGCAGAACGACTGCACATTCAAGGTCTTATGAACATGGAGATCAATTGAGCGCCGAAGATCTATAAGGACTATGCCTGGTAATACTTGGGTGAGCTCTCGCTAGAGGAGGGTCCCGGCTGCACCTCCGTGGCCAAAGGGTGGGTCGGTAGACCTTCTCGAGTGTGGACCCCTGCGGAACCAGACGCCTTCGTTGTGGATCCGACGCGCCATTGGAAAATCATGTCTCTATGGCCAGCACACATTACACACTCACACACACACACGCGAATCGTCCTTCTGGGTGCGATGCGAGGTGCTTTGGGCATTGGCATGCCCACTTGGGCCGCATTCGCGTGACATTTTTCATTTGCTGTCTTCCTACTTTGACTGAATAAAGGCCTTTGATTGGCTCATAGAGAAACGTTGTATCTATCTTAGATCCAAAAGGGCGGTATGTGGGGGTTCAGACTCCCCCCCCCCCCCCGTTGTGTTCTATTATTGTCTGACCAATTACTAAAATATAACCAATTTATATGTGTGTTGCTTTGCAAACTTTATCCATTATATTTCCTGTTAAAGAGTTAACTTTATCCATTATATTTCCTGTTAAAGAGTTAAGTTACTGTGATGGCATGTTCTCTTACTGTCGAAATATTCCTTTGGAAACTTGTTATAAGAAGTTATATGCTTTGTAAATCCAGGCCCTGATGGTATTATCCTTCACTCTGTGAAGACCAAACCTTATCTTTCCAGCCCCCCACAAGACTGTGTTAGATCACTTTCATGTTTGGCATTTTTACGACTTGCTGAACTTTCCCCCAAAAATCAGGTTTCTAGAAAGTAGTCAACATGTTGTTTGACCCATGAATGACCTTGGAGACCACTCTGTCTTTCCTTTGTCTCGAGAGCTAAAACCACACCCCAATATTTCCTTTATAAAGTGAAAGTTTGACCGAATTAAGGGAGAGCATTTCTGTTGAGAAGTTGATCATTTATGAGCCTCGGTTCGATGGTTTTGCTTCCCAAAAGCTTGTGAATGACGAATCCAATAAATATCTCAGTTGCACCTTCTCTCAGTCTGGAGTCTATCAACGGATCTCGACATATATATATATATATATATATATGTGTGTGTGTGTGTGTGTGTGTGTGTGTGTGTGTGTGTGTGTGTGTGTGTGTGTGTGTGTGTGTGTGTATATATATATATATATATAGATATATCGATATATATATATATCTATATATATATATATATATATATATATATATATATATATTGTTACGGTTTTGAGGTTTGTACAGTGAGTTCAATAAATGTTAAAGGTTTGCCCCCCATAGATAGTCACACAAGCAACATGTAGCCCCATTTGTAGTATAGTTATTTCTTAGTATGTGTGAGAATAAGCCATTTCCTATGTTAGTTCTGCGTTGTGTAAAGACAGGAGAATAGGCCCTACTGCCACCGATCATCCTACGTCCGTAGCCTCAGCCCCTTTTGCGTTAACGTTGGTTCATATTGGGCGAGTCAACACGAGGCAGGCAGAGGAGGATCGGGGCGGAGTCAAGGCGGAGCGGCAGGAGCAATGATGGTAAGCATGAGCCGCCAATCAGAGCTCAGAGGTGGTGGCGTCAGAGGGCGTGGTGAGAAGAGTCTGGTGAGTTCCAGAAGGTTCGCGAGACGTACCTATATAACCCGATGCACAAAGCCCTCGGAAGGACTTGCATCGGGGAGCTTGCGATACAAGGACTAGCGCTGGAGAACCCGAAGGACTTGCACCAGTTACGGGAGAAGGACTCGTTGTTGAACTTACAGCCAGAAAGTGGCGTGCTTGATGAGCCTTGCTGCACTTGCATAAGAAAGGCTGAGTAACCGCCCTTTGCCATAAAAGTCCGCCCCTTTGCCGTAAAAGTCCGCCCATTGCCGTTCCGCCCGATATCTCTTTCGTTCGAGAGACGTGCTACGAGCCCCTGCCTTCGCCTGCCGCCATCTTCGCGGGACGTGCCGGGGACCATGGAGAGCTGGACGAGGACCATCCCTGGACGCGTTGGGGAACACCTGCCCATCTGCATTCCCCCGTGTGAATGTGAGTGAGACGGGCCCGTTTTCCAGGGATAAGTTAAGACTGTCTAAGCTTGCTCTGTGTCCCTGCGTCCTTGAACTGTAAATAAGTTTGGTAATAATTAAACCCATCTGTTCTTCCTTTCTCCCTGATTCGATCGTTCCCGTGATTTCTCCATTTGACTAAGCGTGGCACGAATAGAACCGCTTAAATCGGGGTCCATTAATTGAGACTCCCGGGATCACGTGTACGCAAACCGCTCGGCGTACTCCAACCTCACGTGGTTCATGCGAGGCTTGCTTCCTCGTTTCCGTGGCGGCATGAGTGCTTAGGTATGAGCGAGAATTTGGTCCTGAAACCCTATTTTGCGCTCGACCGAAAAGGACGTTTCAGGTCTCGGTTCCGCCAGGCCACTAAAGACAAGGGGATTAATCCCCCCTTGATAAGGGGAAGAAGGCCGGCGAGAGAATCGCTACAATTGGTGTCAGGAGTTTGGGATAGGACCCGAAATGCGCTTAATGCACTCCAAAATTACGAGTGACCGAAATTTAGTTTTTAAGAACCAAATTTAAATTCGTGCCATGGCTAGTCAAGGTGGTCGAATGCCGGTGGGGGTAGAAGATGAGGTATTTGATGAAGTAGAATCAATAACCCAGGACCCGTAGGAAGAATTGGGAGAAGAGGAGGCAATTGACGAAGGGCCAGCAGAAGGGGTAGAAAATGGTGGCGCCTCGCACGTGGCGGCGAGTGCCGAGCCTGCGGTGCCAAGGTACATGCAATTATTCATGGCGCAAATACAGGCATCCATAGAAATGGAGGGGGGCAGAACCACCCGGGAAAGGAAAGAATTGGGGGACAAAACCACCCTGGAATTGAAAGAGGTGAAAAATGAATTGGAAAGCAATATGGGTGGCCAATTGAAAGAAATGGGTGACCAATTGAAAGAATTGGGGGACAAATCCACCCGGGAATTGGAAGAGGTGAAAAATGGGTTGGAAAACAAAATGGACACCCAAAAGAACGAATTGGAAAAAATGAGGGTGGCGTCTAAGAAGGAAATAAAAGAGGCAGGGAAGGACATAAGGCGCAAGCTGAGCGAGGAGGTCGCAAAGCGACGCGACGGGGTAACGCGATGTGAGGAACGCACAAGGAGCGAGCTTGGGCAGAGCGCAGTCAAGTTGACCGAGGGAATAGAAATCACGACTCGGGGTGTGGAAAAGCCGACGGCCGTCGAATTGGAAAAAGGAATTTTATTGGCGCCGGCAGTCGTCGAGGAAAAATAAATTATAGTTGAAATTGGGGCCGAAGAGACAGCAGAAATAAAGGATATAGCACAGAGGGAAGAAATGGAGCCTGAGCAAAGTCTGTGTTTGCGTTGTGATGTCGGGCTTGCGAACCCCAATGAAGGCTTGCAGGTGCTGGCGGAGAAGAGAATCCCAAAGGTGAGTAGGGGTGTGTATGGCGGTAAAAGATTTTTGGCGCGCTTGGGATCGAGGCGCAACCCGGGCGCTCGTGGAAGGTCCTTTGTGCGGTGTACGAGGGTGAATGGCGCGCGTGTGTGAAAGAAGTGTGCACCGGAGCGCGAGTGTATGACGGAATGTGAGTGGGAAGAGTGTGTCGAAGAAGAGTGTGTTACAGAGGGTGCGATGGCCGAGGAGAGTGAGGGAGAATGCACACCAGAGCGTGTGCAACACGGTGTGCAACATTGGGTGTGCATCAGAAGAGTGCACACCCGTGGTTGTTACTGAGTGTGTAACCAAAGAGTGTGCGTGAGGGTGTGCGATGGCCGATGGTGTTACAGAGTGTGTAACGGAGTGTCTGAAAGGTATGAGTGCGCCTAGGTGTGCAGGTGCGAGTACGGTGTTCTTTTTTTTTTTTTTTTGTATACAAGATCGAGGCTTGTGAAAGAGCTAACATTAATCACACAGAAAGACAAACCGACACATAAAACATATAACATGGGGAGCGGTAGACAAGATGGGGCGAGAGGGGGGAGGAACACAAACACAACATCTGAGAGCAGGGACATCGAGAGATCAGTGGGAGGGAGAGGGCTTTGGCGGGGGGGGGGGGGCATAGGCATAGGAAGGGGGGGGGTGGGAGAGGTATAAAACATATGGACACTGCCAGGACTTCCAGGAAAGAAGTTGGAATTTCAAACAAGGTGGATCTGGGGTGAATTAGTGGGGGTAGAAAAGATCAAGGTTTTGGATGGGGAAAGATAAGAGATGGTGGTGAACAGCTGTTTTAAAGACCTGGAGGGAGGAGTGGGATTGAAGGGAGTGTGGGAGTTTGTTCCAGAGGCAGGAGAAAAGGGGAATGAAAGAGTGAAGGTGAGCAGAGAGCCGAGATTTCGGCAGTTTAACCATCAGAGGGTTGCTGGCAGATCTTGTGCGACCTGTAGGAATATTTGGGGGACAAAGCACAGAGAGAGCTGGGGGAGCAAGGCCGGAGAGGAGTCGGTAGAAGACAGAAAGACCACCTCCCTGTCTGCGGTGAGTGAGTGAAAGGCCCTCAGAGATAGCTTCATCACGGGAGATTCCAATGATTCTGAAAGCTTTGGTTTCAACAGCGTGAAGCCGAGCAAGGTGTGAGGCAGGAGCACCAGCCCAGAGGGGAGAGCAGTATTCCATTGAGCTGCAGATGAAAGCCTTGTATGTGGTGAGGAGCTCAGGTGAGCTCAGGTGAGGAGCTCAGGGCGGAGGATGCCCAGTCGGCGACTGGCTTTGGAGGCCAGCTTGGAAATGTGGTTTTCCCAAGAAAGATCATGGCAGATAGTGAGACCCAAAAGCTTGAGCGACAGAACTTCTTGGAGAGGTTTGTTGAGAAAGTAGATGGGAGGGTTGTCCAGTCGATCTTTTCGGAGAGACATAGTAAGAGTGTGAGATTTGTCAGGATTGAAAGACATGTTCCACTTGTTTGACCAGTCTGTGATTTTGTCCAAGTCTTCAGAAAGTGAGGAGGCTGCAGACTGCCGATCTGAGGGAAGAGGAATGGAGTGGCAGAGAGTGGAGTCATCAGCAAAGAGATAGAGAGGATTTTCCAGAGAGTCGGAGAGATCATAGGTAAAGACCAGAAAAAGCACAGGGCCCAGAACACTGCCTTGGGGAACTCCAGCCTGAACAGGAAGGGGAGATGAGAGAAATCCATTCAGGGCCACATGTTGACGTTGACCAGAGAGGAAGTCCGCAAGCCATGCGTGGAGATTTCCGTGGATACCATAGGAGGAGAGTTTGGTGAGCAGAGCTATGTGCCAGACCGTATCGAAGGCACGTGATATGTCAAGGGAGACGGCTCTGATTTCCTGTTTGACATTGAGGACCTCCATCCATTGTTGAGACAGCAGAAGCAGCATGTCCAGAGTAGAATGACCTGGCCTGAATCCAAATTGATGATCGGAGATCAAGCCATTGGAGAAGAGGAAGGATTTGATATCCGAAGCAATGATGGAATCCATGACTTTGCTGATAATTGGGAGCAGGCTGATTGGTCTGTAGTTGCAAGGATCTGTTTTTGCACCTTTTTTGTGTAAAGCGGTAATGTTTGCTGATTTCCAGGATGCTGGCAGATGACCTTGAGCAAAAGAGAGGGTGAAAAGAACAGAGAGAGGGTGAGATAGAGCGGAAGAGCAGGATTTTAGGACCTGTGCGCTGATGCCATCTGGTCCAATTGCAGAATCAGAGTCGAGGTTTGACAAAAACTCCTCCACCTTGTCAGGAGAGAAGGACACAGAGTCCAGGAGCAGTTGGGTTCGACTGGGTAAGGTGGGAACAGAGAGAGATGGGTTTGGGACACAAGATTTTGAGGCAAATACAGAGTTGGGGCATTCGGCTTTGTCACGTGCGGTGTCAACTGTGTAGCCATTTGAGGTAAGGGAGGGGATGCAGGGGGAACAAACACCAGAAACGGATTTGACCAGATGCCACCCGGATTTGGACGAAGAAGACAGGTTTGAGATTTCATTCTTGAGTGTGGAGAGATAGTGCTTCCTGGCACTCCTGAGGGTAGACACACACTTGTTTCGAGCTTGGTGGAAGGAACTGAGATTGCCTTCAGTTGGATTAGCCTTCCAAGAGGCAAAGGCAAGGTGTTTCAGGGCAACTGCCTCACCACAAGATTCAGTGTACCATGGATGGGAGGAAGGGGAAGACAACTGAAGATGAGATGGGATAAATCTGTGCATGAGAGAGAGTAGTTTGCTTTGGAAGAATTCCCAGGATGAGTTGATGTCAGAGGCAGTGGAGATGGGAGACCAGTCCAGATGATTGATGGCTGCTTGAAGACCGTGCCAGTCGGCCTGAGTGAAATGCCAGACTCAGAGACGCTGAGGAGGCTCTCTGAGAATGGCCAGACAGATGTCCACTTTAACAAGCACATGATCAGAAGAACCGATTGGGGCAGAAGAAGAGCAGCAGACATTAGCAGGGAAGTTTGTCATAACCAAGTCTAGAAGAGAAGATACACCATTGCCTGAGATCCGGGTCGGGAAATTTTTAGATTGTGTCAATCCCAGTGAGTCGCAGAAGTCCTTTGCTGAGGAGACATGGCTGGTGAGAGATGAACCCACACCCAGCCAGCTGGCATGATGATAGTTGAAGTCGCCACATATGAGGAAGAGATAGTTGGGATGTGTGGATAGAAGTTGTTGCGAGGAAGAATGCACACCGGACCGTGTGCGGAGAGAGAGTGCAGTAACGGAATGCAGGGAGTGTATGAGAGGCGCTGGAGCGCCGCGTTGTGCGAGTGAGGAACGGGGTCGCGTGGGGTGAGAACGCGGCCCGAGCATCGACGCAGACCGGGGTAGCGTTTAGCGTGACGTATAGCTGACGCGAGCCCTGCGTGGTGTGCGTGGTGTGCTTTGTGTGCTGCGGGGACTGGCGGCAATCGTTGCCGTGGCGGTCTCGCAAGGATCGGCGTGCACGGTTTGTGCCGGGCCCCGCCCTGTATGGTTGGTGCCACGCCTTGGCGGGAAAGGCGATCGGCACGGTTCAAGGGGAGGAAGGAGAGGTCGGAGCCTCACCCGATAGCTGCTGCGGTGCTCCGACCGTGGGCGGTTGGGCCATCGTGTGTGGGACCGCAAGGCTCCGCGCAGGGATGGCGCCTTGAACCTTGGCCCAAGCATGCCTCCTCCCCTGAATCGAAAATGCTGGACGGACCCAACCTACAGTAGACCAACCACCCGCATGCATCGCTCGGCTTTGCGAAGCCGGGCTGTGAAAATGTATTTCCGCACCGAGAGGCTCAAGTGGAGTGGACGGAGAGTAATAGTGTTGGCGAATGGTACCCTGCATGTAGGAATGGAAGTTTCACCATTCCTCACTTGGGCTCATGAGCATTAGATTAGGGGGATGGCAGTGAACATGCACATAGAGGGACCAGCGATGGTTACCTCCATGGGGCACCGAAGCTCGCCGAGGGCCGGCTAGGTTAATCGTTAGGGATTTAGTAAATGACAGTAGAGGACATGAGAGTTGAGTAGCGACATTTGTACAAGTAGAGGGGACGTAGAGGGATTAGAAGGATGATAACGACGAAGGGTGTGCTTCGTGTAAGGGAAGACGGGGAAGCACGAGTTGTAGGGGAAGTAGTCAGCAAGATGATGCTGTGTGTGTGAGGATGGTATTGAGCAAATGAGGAATTGGTTGAGAATAACCGTGTGTGAGGAATTGTGTATGGAGAACCAATGGAGTTGTGTTGGAGTGTATGGAAAAATGTGTGTAAGCACAAAAGAGTGTGCGAGAGAAGTAGTGTGCAAGATCAATGGTGTGCGAGAGGAATAAATGGTGTGGAATGCTTGTGTGGAATAGGTGTGGAATGGTGTGGAATGCATGGTGCGAAGGAGTGAATGGGGGAGATGGACCCCTTCACGTATACCGGGGTGGGTAGTTTAAAGCCAGGTAGAGGGCTTAGGTAAATTGTTTTGATATTGACACCTGTGGTGCAGGAAGTAGCAAGAAGTGCTTGGTTGGGTGCATGACTATGTGGAATGGCTGGGCGTGTGGGCTTTGTTGGTGTGTATGGTTATTGGGGCACTCCGCCACTGGTAGTCTGTCGGCCAGCTGAGGCCGCAGGTAGGCTCCGGGAGCCAGTTAGAGTTGGGAGTAGTGTTCAATAGGGCCCGATGATCCAAGAGAAGGGCCCAGGTAGCCCAATGCCAGAGAGGGCATCAGAGGGGTAGAGTGCCAGGAGGGGTCTTCCCTGGTTTAGGTAGTCACAGGAGCAGGTAAGCTCGGGTGGCGACTTCAGTGGCGGAGGTGCGCAGGTAGGTCGACCTGCTAGTGGAGCCACACGACCCAGCCCCGAAATTGTGCAAGGGCACAGATTGAAAAATTGGGGAGTGAGACCCAAATTCATGGGCACCGCAGAGTGGTCGATGGGAATCAGGTTTTTAGAACCACATAGTTTAAAGATGGCCAATTGAATTGGCAGGGCACGACCCCGGGTAGTTTAAATGAGTTAATGTCAGTTAGTGTAGTTAGGAAATGAGGAATTCCCTTCACGCCATCCACAACCACTCACCAAGGAGACGAACTCCACACCAGGGTTTTGTAAACTGTTTGAGAGTGTAAGACACATCATGACATGAAAGTGACATTGTGTGTTATTCAATCTCTTCCTTCTTGGGAGGGATTGGACAACGAATTTGGTATAGAGGGGGATATGGGAGACAAGACGTAGAGACGAATTTGAATTTGTAAGTACCACAAAGGGCTCGGGTACTGTTAGTGTAGGCAAGACCGTTTACTGTTAGTGTAGGCAAGACGTGTTTTTATAACGTGTTTTATGGTTGTGAGGTGTTTTTATTTCATGTTTTATGGCTGTGAGGTGTTTTTATTTCGTGTTTTATGGCTGTGAGGTGTTTTTATTTCGTGTTTTATGGCTGTGAGGTGTTTTCAATTTCGTGGTGGTGAGGTGTTTTCAATTTCGTGGTGGTGAGGTGTTTTTAATTTTGTGGTGGAGAGGTGTTTTTATTACGTGTTTTATCGCTGGGAGGTGTTTTTATTACGTGTTTTATGGCTGTGAGGTGTTTTTATTTCGTGTTTTATGGCTGTGAGGTGTTTTTATTATGTGTTTTATGGCTGTGAGGTGTTTTTATTTTGTGTGTTATGGCTGTGAGGTGTTTTTATTTCATGTTTTATGGCTGTGAGGTGTTTTATTTCGTGTTTTATGGCTGTGAGGTGTTTTTATTACGTGTTTTATGGCTGTGAGGTGTTTTTATTACGTGCTTTATGGCTATGAGGTGTTTTTATTATGTTTTATGGCTGTGAGGTGTTTTTGTTTCGTGTTTTATGGCTGTGAGGTGTTTTTATTTCGTGTTTTATGGCTGTGAGGTGTTTTATTACGTGTTTTATGGCTGTGAGGTGTTTTCAATTTTGTGGTGGTGAGGTGTTTTTATTACGTGTTTTATGGCTGTGATGTGTTTTTATTTCGTGTTTTATGGCTGTGAGGTGTTTTTATTACGTGTTTTATGGCTGTGAGGTGTTTTCAATTTTGTGGTGGTGAGGTGTTTTTATTACGTGTTTTATGGCTGTGAGGTGTTTTCAATTTCGTGGTTGTGAGGTGTTATTATTACGTGTTTTATGGCTGTGAGGTGTTTTAAATTACTTGGTGGTGAGGTGTAATCGTCCCAAACTTCCAGTCTGCACCTACCCCTCCCCTTTGTATGTGCTGAGGGGTTCTTTCTTGAAACAAAAAAACATTCAACCTGAATCTTCAACCTAAATTGCCTATAAAAATGTAATATCACAAACACAGCAAATACATTTGTGCAAAAGAATTGTTTGTATTATGATTGGTGTAAATCATGACAACACAGCAACTCAGGTACAGTAATTATCCTCAGCTAAAATAAGCCCGTTCCTCAGTAACGTCGCTTGTTGAGGCGAGCGCAGCGAGCCGAGCCAAGCTAGTATATATATATACTTAGGTATATAGTACATATATATATATATACCATGTAGTATATATATATATATACCAAGCTAGTACTTACTTTTTCCACATGCGAAATTTGCATTTATGTTTATTTAAATTATACAATGGACTACAAAATGTAAATGTTTCATGATATTTGTTATATTATATCACCTTTATCTATCAGTATTGTTGAAAATCCTTTATTCCAAAACCGTAACAATATATATATATATATATATATATATATATATATATATATATATATATATATATATATATACATATATATATATATACATATAATATATATATATATACATATATATATATATACATATAATATATATATATATATATATATATATATATATATATATATATATATATATACATATATATATATATATATACATATATATATATATATATATATATATATATATATATATATATATATATATATATATATATATACATATACATATATATATACATCCCCACCGCTGGGCCACCGGTCTACGCCCGGGCACGCCGCCTCGAGCCGACGAAGCTCGCCGTAGCTAAAGCGGAGTTTGCTATGCTGGAGCGGCTCGGCATCGTGCCCAAGCCCGGCGGGGGGTGGCAGCCGTGCGGGGACTACCGCCGTCTCAACGACGCCACCACCCCCGATCGCTACCCCGTCCCCCATATTCAGGACTTTTCCGCCCGCTTGGCGAATATGTCCTTCTTCTCGAAGGTGGACCTCATATGCGGTTACCACCAGGTCCCCGTCAGGCCGGAGGACATCCCAAAGACGGTTGTCATCACGCCATTCGGGCTTTTCGAATTTCTTCGGATGCCCTTCGGTTTGAAGAATGCGGCTCAGGCGTTCCAGCGCCTCATGGACAGTGTCTTGCGCAACTTGGATTTTGCGTACGTATACCTGGACGACATCCTCGTCGCCAGCGCGTCCCGCGAAGAGCACCTTCACCATCTCCGCACGCTCTTCGAACGCCTGGGCCAGCATGGCCTGATCGTGAACCCCGCCAAGTGCCGGTTCGGTGTCGCCGAAATCGACTTTTTGGGCCACCGCGTCACCAGGCACGGGGCCGTCCCCCTACCGGCCAAGGTGGAGGCGGTGAAAGGGTTTCCGCACCCCCGCACGATCAGGGGGCTCCAGGAGTTCCTGGGCATGGTAAACTTTTACCACCGTTTCCTGCCCCGCATCGCCCAGCTCCTGCGCCCCCTGCACGAGGCCCTCCGGGGGAAGCCGGGCAAAGGTGACGTCACCGGGACCGAGCAGATGGACACGGCGTTCACGGGCGCGAAGCTCGCCTTGGCTAACACCACCATGCTCGCGCACCCGGCGCCCGATGCACCAATCGCCCTCACCACCGATGCCTCGGACTACGCGGTGGGCGCGGTGCACGAGGAATGGGTGCGTGGAGCTTGGCAACCGCTGGCGTTCTTTAGCCGGAAACTTCGCCCGCCCGAACGCCGTTACAACACCTTCGACCGCGAGTTGCTCGGGCTTCACCTGGCGGTCAGGCACTTCCGCCATCTGCTCGAGGGCCGTGCGTTCACGGCCTTCATGGACCACAAGCCGCTGATCTTCGCGATGGGCAAGGTCACCGAGCCGTGGTCGGCCCGGCAGCAGCGTCACCTCTCGGCCGTGTCCGAGTACACGACGGACATCCGGCACGTCGCGGGGAAGCACAACCCGGTGGCGGATTGCCTTTCCCGGGCCGTCGCCCACGCAGTCCACCTCGGCATTGACTATGCCCGGATGGCAGCGGACCAAGCCGCTGACCCCGACGTCCAGGCCTTGCGGACCGCCGTCACGGGCCTCCGCGTCACCAAGGTGCCATTCGACGGCGCGGGCGCGGCCCTCTTGTGCGACGTCTTCCTCGGGCGGCCTCGCCCCATCGTGCCCGCGGGCTGGCAGCACCAGGTGTTTGACGCCATCCACGGCCTGTCCCACCCGGGCGCGAGGGCCTCCCAAAGGTTGATCGCCAACAAGTTCATCTGGCATGGCCTCCGGAAGGCCGTCCGCGGCTGGCCCAGGACGTGCCTCGCGTGCCAGCGCGCCAAGGTGCACCGGCACACCCAGGCCCCATTGGCCCCATTCACGGTGCCGGAACGTCGGTTTGACCACGTCCATGTGGACCTGTTGGGACCTCTGCCCCCCTCGCGGGGTTTCACCCACGTCCTCACCATGGTGGACCGCACCACCCGGTGGCCGGAGGCCGTGCCCTTGGCGTCGACGACGGCGGCGGACGTCGCGCAGGCTTTCATCGCCACCTGGGTCGCCCGGTTCAGCGCCCCCTCCGACGTCTCGTCCGACCGCGGCCCCCAGTTCACCTCGGAGCTCTGGGGGGCGGTCGCGCAGGGGCTCGGGGTCCGGCTGCACTGAACCACGGCCTACCACCCCCAGGCTAACGGCCTGTGTGAGCGATTTCACCGCTCATTGAAGGCCGCGCTCCGGGCCACCCTCCGTGACGGCGGCTGGGTGGACAGGCTCCCCTGGGTCTTGCTGGGCCTCCGGACGGCGCCCAAGGAGGACATGCACGCATCCGTGGCAGAGTTGGTCTTCGGGCAACCGCTGCGGGTGCCAGGCGAGTTCCTCCCCGACTCCACGGCACAGCAGCGCTCCGCTCTGCAAGAGACTGCCCAGAGGTTCGCCCCGGTGCCAACGGCATGCCACAGGCACCCACCGACGCACGTCGCCCCGGAGCTTCACACGGCGAAGTACGTCTTCGTCCGCCACGATGCCCACCGGACACCACTGCGGCCCCCGTACGACGGACCTTTCCACGTGCTGGAGACCGGGGTGAAGCACTTCACCCTGGACATTGGCGGTACTCCTGACCGCGTTTCTGTGGACCGCCTCAAGCCGGCCCACCTCGACGTGGACCATCCACCGCCAGTGGCCCGACCCCCGCGTCGGGGCCGCCCCCCTGCGGGCGGACCCCCGGCACCGCCCAGCCCCGCCGCCACGCTGCCCCCCGGTCCTGCACCCATCCCAGGGGCAGCCAGGGGCATCCCACCTGGCATCCCTGCCCCCCGGACGCCGCCGATCACCAGGAGGCGCTTCGGCCGGGTCATCCGTTTGCCCAGCAAACTGGCCCTCCAGGTGCGCGGGAATTCTGGGGGGGCGCGTGTGGTGGACACAAAAGCCCACTGGCGTAGTGACATCATTCCGCGCACCAAGTGGGCGGCGGTCACGCCCGAGGGGTAGGCGTGGCCTGAGGATATACACGGGGCACGCAGCCCGGAGCGCGCCAGTGCTACAGTGACCTCTTGTCAATAAAGACTCTTTTATTTAACCGCATTGTCCGCTCCCTTCTTGGTAGCAAGTAAGCATGCGTAGCACCGCGCTTCATATATATATATATATTATATATATGGTATCTGTAATCTGGTTCTCCAACCTAATGAGCGGACAACATGACGTCATCGCCATGCATGTTCGCCTTGCCTGCAAAGCTCCAGAGGAACCATCTAGCAGTGCGTCATTACAGATTATAAATTCTGATACTGTCACAAGTGCATGCAAAACTCACAGTTACCGACCTGGTTTCGCCCTTGTTGGGGCTTCATCAGGGCAACGCAGTGAGGCTGCCATACACTTGTAACACTGTGAACCTTTCAGTTTTTATATCAGTCACTATGCGACCCCCATATCATCAGTGGAGAACCGCCACAACAATATCCAAGGCGAACATGCATGGCGATGACGTCATGTTGTCCGCTCATTAGGTTGGAGAACCAGATTACAGATACCATTATTAGTAACTCCCAACCGCAACCAGGTCGACTCCATATGATGAGTGGATACCAGAGATAGCATTACCGTGTGGCAGGCGGTGCTTATCGCTCCCAGCAAGGTGCAGCAGCAGCTGTATGGGACACCTTGCTGGCGGTTCTCCACTGATGATATGGGGGTCGCATAGTGACTGATATAAAAACCGAAAGGTTCACAGTGTTACAAGTGTATGGCAGCCTCACTGCGTTGCCCTGATGAAGCCCCAACAAGGGCGAAACCAGGTCGGTAACTGTGAGTTTTGCATGCACTTGTGACAGTATCTGAATTTATAATCCGTAATGACGCACTGCGAGATGGTTCCTCTGGAGCTTTGCAGGCAAGGCGAACATTCCGGGCCAACATGGCGATGACGTCATGTTGTCCGCTCATTAGGTTGGAGAACCAGATTACAGATACCATTATTAGTAACTCCCAACCGCAACCAGGTCGACTCCATATGATGAGTGGATACCAGAGATAACGTTACCGTGTGGCAGGCGGTGCTTAGCGCTCCCAGCAAGGTGCAGCAGCAGCTGTATGGGACAACCTTGCTGGCGGTTCTCCAATGATGATATGGGGGTCGCATAGTGACTGATATATATATATATATATATATATATATATATATATATATATATATATATATATATATATATATATATATATATATATATATATATATATATATATAATAAATATATATATATATATATATATATATATAATAAATATATATACATACATACATACAGACTTCGCATTTGATATGGAATTTTTTTTTTTCCTTGACTTCGGTTTAATTTCTGAACTCAGTATATCAATCTGGTGAGTTTCTTTTACCCTTCGGTGATGTCTTTGTTGAAAGAACAATGTCACTGATTGTCTTTCGCAGCAAGAAGTCAATAAAATGATGATATCACAGGTGGCATGACAAAATGTAAGGACAGGTACATTTGACGATTGGCTTCACAATCGGGTATATAAGGGTTGTTGCGTTCCATATTAGTGGAAAACAACTGCTGCACGTCTACAAAAGTTATTGCCGCTTCCTCTGGAGATGGTCCGTCAACTTGACAATGCTGTTTGTCATGGAGTGGTGGCTTTACGAAATTCTGGCATGAAACAGCGTGCTATTGCTCGGCAGTATGGCATCACTCAAGGTCAGGTGTCAAAGATCCTGAAACGAAATGCTCAGAGGGGTGTCCCTACTCCAATACCGAGGCCAGGACGTCTATGCAGAACCACAAGGAGAGATGATCGCCAGCTGCACCGGTTAGTCTGCAATGGCCGTACCAAGTCAACTAATTGGCTTAGGGCTGAGTGGCAGCAACTGACAAATGTGCCTGTATCCAGAAGGCTATTCAACCAACGACTGGTTCAAGCAGGCTATCGTGCCAGGCGTCCCCTGAGAAAGCCACACCTGACCAGACAACATAGCCAGCGCCGATTACAGTGGGCCAGAGAGCACCGTCAATGGCAGCCAGGACACTGGAATCACGTGACCTTCAGTGACGAGTCTAGATTTCTGGTCCATCGTCAAGATGGCCACGTCCGAGTGTGCAGACAAGTGCATGAAGCCCACAACGAAGATTGTACAGTGCCAAGAGTCCAAGCTGGAGGTGGTGGGGTGACCGTTTGGGCTGCTTTTCATGCAGGGGGCAAAACTGACCTGGTTGTTCTGAATGGAAACCTGAACCAGTTCAAGTACAGGGTCATTCTGGAAGAATCATTGCTTCCATTTGCTCGTGCAGCCTTTCGAGGAAACGTTGTCTTCCAAGATGACAATGTATGGCCTCATCGTGCTCGCATGATCCAACACTTTCTTGCTGACCGTGGTGTAGAGCATATGGTGTGGCCTGCCATGTCCCCGGATAATAATCCGATAGAGAACTTGTGGGCAGAATTAACGTGTCAAATCGACCACTTGGACCAGCAGCCGACCTCTGTGCATGAATTGCAGCAGGCTATTGTCACTGCATGGCAAGCGATTCGTGTCCAAACCTTGGCAAATCTCGTGAACAGCATGCCTCGACGTGTATGTGCTCTCCTGAATGCTCGTGGGGGTTACACGAAGTACTGAACTGTAATTTTACTGTCCGTAATCCCAGTCATAATTTAGCTTTTGTTTTTGTTGAAATTTTTTTTGGCTAATGTGCAAAATAAAGAGATACTTCTGGAAAACGTACAGAAGTTTAACACAGTACTGTCCGTGAATTGAGTTCGATATCAGTTTACATCACTTTCAAGGATCAATTTATTTGATTCGAAATGTCAAATGTGGTTTTTGTTTCTTTTAAAGGTCACATTAACAAAATCTAGAATAATTTCAACATAATTCCAATGAACTTTTGGTTCTAAGTCATCTTGAATATTCCGTATTAAATGCCAAGTCTGTATATATATTGTTGCGGTTTTGGAATAAAGGATAACCCCCCTCGTAGGTAGACGCACCACAACATGTAGCCTCGCGATAGTGTAGTTATTTCTTCGTAAATGTAAGGTAGTCTCCTTTCCTGTGTTAGTTTTGCATTGAGTAGTCCAGTGAGCTTAGCCTGTGTCTTTTGCGCTGGAATGCCACATGCTCGGCCTGAACAAGTCTGGCAAGGCCGAAGGGTGGAGCTGCAGGGGGAGTGGTCGGTAAGCACGAGCCGCCAATCAGAACTCGGGGGGAGTGGCTAACCACGGCAATGGGAGGCGGAGCATGGAACATTCGGGTAGGGCCGGGGCGGAGCCATAAAATCCTGCTCCGAGCCCCCCGCCTCAGTCAGAGTCAGAGTTCAGATCAGTGGAGCTGGAGTGCGAGTTGAGCTTGAGAACACGAGTTGAGCTGCAGTACGAGTGAATTGAATTGCCTGTTATCATCGTTGTACACAAACTTGCCCTGTGCCATGCGCTCTGCTGCGCTGTATTAATCGCGCTTGTGAAGACGATCCGTTCCGGGCCACAGACGCGCGATCTCCCTGCCTGCATTTTCCTGCATACGTACCGTGACCGCCAGAGGGCCACGCCGGGCGAGCTGTCCCGGAGCGACCGACGGCAAAGCGCGTTTGGCGCGCGAACTTTCTTCCTCCATTTCCCCGTGTGAGTGAGTGGGCCCTGTGTCTGGTTATAAGTTAAAACTGTTAAGCTTCTGCTCTGTGTCCCCTTTCCTTTACCCTGATTATTGTACATTGTAAATTAATTGTGTTCTTCCTCTGATTTGACCATTCCCGTCCCTTCCATTAATTGGCCTAGCATAGTACGAGTAAAACCGCTCGAATCGGGTGCCATAAAAGTAACGGCACGAGTCACGTGATCCGTATACCACTCGGGCGTACTCGATTAGCGTGGCTCGTGCGAGGTCCGGTCCCCGCTTTCGGGGCAGCGTGGGTCAAAGGTACGTGCGGCGTCGACCCGATACCCTTTTTCACGCTTGCTGCGGAAGTGGCGATTCAGCCTCGTGGACACGAAGACCCAAGGGGAAAAGGGGGTTTAATCCCTCCATTTTGTAACGTGGACGGGCTTCGGGAGATCCGCAACAATATATATATATATATTTGTTCTTGTTGTTGTTGTTGAATTCAGGTTCCACACTTAATTTAGTACTAAATTTGAAATTTGAATTTTTTTATTGCTGTCACAAGTCACTTAATAAGTCAGTTACAGTCACAATATATTGCTCATAAGCCATGACTGATCGAGGTGCTGCTTTAAATCTCGAATATGGATAGACAACTACATAGTGGACTCTGGGTAAACAGTTCTCCATTAGATCTCTCTTCATCACAGTACAGTGGAATATCATGTTTGTCATCAGGATCCAAAAAAAACCTTTTTCTCAATTCGACTGTTTTAAGGACTCATATCTTCAACACCACTCACACATGGGTTATTGTACTTGTTGAAGCTGAAGTCTGGGCATCCATATTTTCAAAATTCAAAATACGAAGGTTGCCCTTGATTTATTAAAATAATTATCATGACTGAAACACAAGGATTTTTCATAAATAATCACAACCAGCCTCGTTTTCATTACATCGCAGATTCCTCAGTAATTACGGTAGAGAAGTTAAACTCCTTGACATTGGAGTATCTGGAGATGATGGGACAATAATTAGCGATTTGATGAAGCATGAAGTCCAAGTGCAGCAACTTCTGTTGTGCATTGCGTCTCACGGCAGTAGGGACGTCCTCTCTGTCATCTTTGTTCATCGTCGATTGTTGAGCCAAGGGGTGAATGAGTTTGAAGACGCTGCCACCACACCTGTAAAAGTAAACGCTTCTCCTACCTTAACAGCGATAATCCCACCAAAACACATTCAGCCTTTGTTATAACATTGAAGCGAGCGCGGTGCTACGCGCGCTACTTGCTACCAAGGAGGAAGCGGACAACGCGGTAAGTTTAAATGGTCTTTATTATCATAGTTCACTGTAGCACTGCCGTGCTCGGGGCTGTGAGCCCCGTGTATATCCCGAGGCCACGCCTACTCCTCGGGCGTGGCCGACGCCCTCTTGGTGCGCGGAATGATGTCATTGCGCCAGCGCCATCGTGTCCGCCACACGCGCACCCCCAGAATTCCCGCGCACCTGAAGGGTCAGTTTGCGGGGCAAACGGATGACCCGGCCAAAGCGCCCTCTGGCGGCTGGTGGCGTCGGGGATGCCGGGATGTCATCTGGGATGCCTCCGGCGGCACCTGGGATGGGTGCAGGACCGGGGGGGGGGCGTGCCGGCAGGGACGGGCGGTGCCGGCGGTCCGCCCGCCGGGGGGCGGCCAGGTCGCGGGGGACGAGCCACTGGCGAGGGTTGGTCCACATCGAGGTGGGCTGGCTTGAGTCGGTCCACGGAAACGCGGTCAGGAGTACCGCCGATGTCGAGGGTGAAGTGTTTCGCCCCGGTCTCCAGCACGCGGAAAGGCCCGTCGTACGGGGGCCACAGTGGTGTCCGGTGGGCGTCATGCCAGACGAAGACGTACTCCGCGGTGCGAAGCTCCGGGGCGACGTGAGGAGGTGGGTGCCCGTGGTGCGTCGTCGGCACCGGGGCGAACCTCCGGGCGGTCTCCTGCAGCGCGGAGCGCTCCTGCACCGCGGACCATGGCGCTGTGGGGTCGGGGAGGAACTCGCCCGGCACCCGCAGCAGTTGTCCAAAAACCAACTCCGCCGCGGAGGCGCGCAGGTCGTCCTTGGGCGCCGTCCGGAGGCCCAGCAGGACCCAGGGGAGTCTGTCGACCCAACCGCTGTCGCGGAGGGTGGCCCGGGGCACGGCCTTCAAGGAGCGGTGGCAGCGCTCGCACAGGCCGTTGGCCTGGGGGTGGTAGGCCGTGGTTCGGTGCAGCTGGACCCCGAGTCCCCGCGCGACCGCCCCCCAGAGCTCCGAGGTGAACTGGGGGCCGCGGTCGGACGAGATGTCCGAGGGGGCGCCGAACCGGGCGACCCAGGTGGCGATGAACGCCTGCGCGACGTCCGCCGCCGTCAAAGGCACGGCCTCCAGCCACCGGATGGTGCGGTCCACCATGGTTAGGACATGGGTGAAACCCCGCGAGGGGGGGAGAGGTCCCACCAGGTCCACGTGAACATGGTCGAACCTACGTTCCGGCACCGTAAACGGGGCCTGGGTGTGTCGGTGCACCTTCGTGCGCTGGCACGCGAGGCACGTCCTGGTCCAGCCGCGGACGGCCTTCCGGAGGCCATGCCAGACAAACTTGTCGGCGGCCAACCTCTGGGAGGCCCTCGTGCCGGGTGGGACAGGCCGTGGATGGCGTCAAAAACCTGGCGCTGCCAGCCCGCGGGCACGATCGGCACCTCGGTGATGCGGAGGCCCGTGACGGTGGTCCGCAGGGCCTGGACCCCGGGGTCGGCGGCCTGGTCCGCCGCCATCTGGGCATAGTCGTTGCCAAGGTGGACTGCGTGGGCGACGGACCGGGAAAGGCAATCCACCACCGGGTTGTCCATATGCACGGCCCTCGAGCAGATGGCGGAAGTGCCTGACCGCCAGGTGAAGCCCGAGCAACTCACGGTCGAAGGTACTGTAACGGCGTTCGGGCGGGCGAAGCTGCCGGCTGAAGAACGCCAGCGGTTGCCAGGCACCACGCACCCATTGCTCGTGCACCCCACCCACCGCGTAGTCCGAGGCGTCGGTGGTGAGGGGGATCGGTGCATCGGGCACCGGGTGCGTGAGCATGGTGGCGTTAGCCAAGGCTAGCTTCGCGCCCACGAACGCCGCGTCCATCTGTTCGGTCCAGGTAACGTCACCTTTGCCCGGCTTCCCTCGAAGGGCCTCGTGCAGGGGGCGCAGGAGCTGGGCGATGCGGGGCAGGAACCGAAGGTAAAAGGTTACCATGCCCAGGAACTCCTGGAGCCCCTTGATCGTGCGGGGGCACGGAAACCCCTTCTCCGCCTCCACCTTGGCCGGTAGGGGGACGGCCCCGTGCCTGGTGACGCGGTGCCCCAAAAAGTCGATGCTGGTGACGCCGAACCGGCACTTGGCGGGGTTCACGATAAGGCCATGCTGGCCCAGGCGTTCGAAGAGCGTGCGGAGATGGTGAAGGTGCTCTTCGCGGGACGCGCTGGCGACGAGGATGTCGTCCAGGTAGATGTACAAAAAATCCAAGTCGCGCAAGACGCTGTCCATTAGGCGCTGGAACGCCTGAGCCGCATTTTTCAAACCGAAGGGCATCCGAAGAAATTCGAAAAGCCCGAAAGGCGTGATGACCGCCGTCTTTGGGATGTCCTCCGGCCTGACGGGGACCTGATGGTAGCCGCGTATGAGGTCCACCTTCAAAAAGAAGGACAAGCCCGCCAACCGGGCGGAGAAGTCCTGGATGTGGATTGTGGGGGACGGGGTATCGGTCGGGGGTGGTGGCGTCGTTGAGGCGCCAGTAGTCCCCGCACGGTCGCCATCCCCCGCCGGGCTTGGGCACGATGTAGAGCGGCGACGCCCACACGCTCTTGGAGCGCCGCACGATGCCGAGCCGCTCCAGCGTAGCGAACTCCGCTTTCGCTACCGCGAGCTTCGTCGGCTCGAGGCGGCGTGCCCGGCCGTAGACCGGTGGCCCGACAGTAGGAATGTGGTGTTCCACCCCATGCTTGACGGGCCCCACCGAGAAGGTGGGCCACGTGAGGGCCGGGAAACCGGCGAGGAGGCGGGTGAATTCGTCCGCTGCCGGAAGCGAACAGATGAACCTGGCCGGAACCGAACCGCTCAGCAAGCCGCTCGACGAGCCGCTCCGTGAGCCGCTCAACGAGCCGGGCAGCACGCACGCGAGCGAGCTGAACGTCTCAGCCTGGACAAGCCTTCTGCGCTTTACGTCCACCAACAATCCATTAGCACATAAGAAGTCCGCGCCGAGCAGTGCCAAGGGCACGTCGGCTGTGACGAATGACCAACGGAAAACCTGCCCTCCGAACCGCAGAGAGAGACAGCGTTTTCCGTACGTGCATATGGACGTACCATTGGCCGCAAGCAGCACGGGACCTCGGCCTGCGGTTTGCTTGTCGGACGTACCGGCAGGAACGACACTCACCTGCGCTCCCGTATCGCTCAGGTAACGGCGCCCAGACAGGGTGTCCGTGATGTATAGGAGGCTGTTTGAATTGCCGACGCTCACAGCTGCCACCGAGCACCGGCTCGATCGTTTCCTGACCTGCCGAATGAGCAAGGCGGCCGACACTGCCGAGCCTTGTGGCCGAACTGCGTGTGGAAGTAACACCAGGTGGGCGGCAGATTCGGCGGAGGGCGCGGTTTTCTCCGCGGCGGCGGTGGTGGTGGTGGTGGTGGTGGTGGGCGAGGCATGTCGGCGGACACGAAGTGCGCCCCAGCCCCGAGATCCACGAGGTGTGGTGCATCGGCATCAGGGACAGCCCCGGGAGTCGCGACGGCCGCGCCAAAACTCGCCTGCGTGTCCAACGCCGCGAAGTACCTGTCGGCCTCGGCAGCGAGAGCTCGGGGTTCCGTCGTCACAGAACCGGCCAAGGCGAGGCGAACGCGTGCCGGCAGCTGGCGTCGAAATAACGCCTGGAATAGAGCGTTCGGGGTTTCGTCGCCCATCAACGACAGCATATGGTCCATGCGGACCGACGGACGCGTGTCACCGAGCTCGGGGAGGTCCAGGAGGCAGTCGGCCCGTGCGTCCACCGTAAGGCCGAACGTGGCGAGGAGGAGCCCAGAACGTGACGCTTGATCGTCTCGTACCTGTCGTCAGCCGGTGGGTTCCTCAGGACCGACACCACGCGAGCGGCCGTGCCGGGCCCGAGGGAGGCGAGCACGTGGGAGTACATGGTCTCGTCCACCGTGATGCCTCGAAGTCGGAACTGGGCTTCCGCCTGCAGGAACCAGACTTCAGCTTGTGACTCCCAGAACTCGGGGAGTTTGATGGATACCGTGTTGGTTGCCATGGCTGTGGCAGATTCGGGTGGTCAGCGACGGCTGACTAGAATGTCGGATGTCACCAATGAAGTGAGCACGGTGCTACGCGCGCTCCTTGCTACCAAGGAGGAAGCGGACAACGCGGTAAGTTTAAATGGTCTTTGTTATCAGAGTTCACTGTAGCACTGCCGTGTCGGGGCTGTGAGCCCCGTGTATATCCCGAGGCCATGCCTACTCCTCGGGCGTGGCCGACGCCCTCTTGGTGCGCGGAATGATGTCATCGCGCCAGCGCCATCGTGTCCGCCACAGCATCAGATTTTAATGATCACAATTTTGGATGAACAGGCAACATCAGCCCAAGATGGACGAGACGCTGAAACAGCCAGTCCGCGCATGCGCAATACTGATCGTACATGCCTACGTCACTTTACCCATGCATCCTCTCCTGCCCTCATTCAGTCTGCGAATTCCATCTCTTCCACGATCCTCAAATGACTAAACCAAAACCCATGGCTACTCGTAAGAGTGATGACGTCACATGAACATTGTGCGGAGGGATGGGGTGGTGTGTTCTTACGAGGAAATAACACCTCCTATTAAAACAATTACAAAGTAAAAATTCAAGAAAGTTGCTTGAAATAGACACAACTAATACTATGTGTTATTATGATTGAAATCGAATGAGGAAGTCAAATCATTCCGCAACCCAACCCACCAGTAAAATACATTTTTATTTCTCATATAAATATATATAACGATTTATTTATTTCAAAATATAGCGATGCACTGTACAGTGAGTGCACTGTACTACGATGTCCCTTCGTTATTTATTTCAAAATAAATACATGCCGACGTCACTTTACTTGCCGACGTCACTTTGCCGGCCTAACCCTCCAATACAAGTTTAACTTTCAACCTGTTTCTCTCAGCACACGGCCACTTCCGATTTCAAAATAAATAAATAACGATAATGAAGACTCAGAATCGAAGATTCTGATTGTGCTTAAACTCCTCATTGTTGAAGTCCAAGGGACGCCTACGTCACACATGGAATGTTACGTCACACAGATCGGGTATTGTTCGCAAACAATCATTTCGATGTGGATGTCTCCCGGTGAAGACGTGCGTTCTTCAACTCCCGGGTTTTCATTGAAGATTTTTCGTTTATTTAACTTCTTTATCGACTTCGAGACGTGTTTATTGACTTACCAAGATGCGTTCTTTGAAGAAGAAAACACAACGAATGTACTTTCATGGGGTTTTCACACCATTAAGTGAATTTTGTCTTTTCATGTCGAGTAGGCCGACAGCCCGAAAAAGCTTTTTTACTCTTCTTCATCCGGCAGATGAGTGGTTTGTTTTCTATCAAATTATAGGCTGCATTCTCCATATGATAATGTCGGTAATTTTTATATTCTCAGTGTGGTAAATGTCGGTAATTTTTATATTCTCCGTGTGGTAAATGTCGGTAATTTTTATATTCTCCGTGTGGTAAATGTCGGTAATTTTTATATTCTCCGTGTGGTAAATGTCGGTAATTTTTATATTCTCCGTGTGGTAAATGTCTTTAATTATATTCTCCGTGTGGTAAATGTCGGTAATTTTTATATTCTCCGTGTGGTAAATGTCGGTAATTTTTATATTCTCCGTTTGGTAAATGTCGGTAATTTTTATATTCTCCGTGTGGTAATCGATGCACGTAATCACACGCAGCTCAGGGAAAACCTGCCATCACCTCGTTCGTGCTTTCCCAAGTTTATTTATTAACGATAATATCTGTGCGGTGGTTAATTACGTTTCATTGCATCGTGAGTCTATCTATTAATTACGTACTATTGAAATGGAAGCACGTCGTGCTGCCATGTCCGTAATGTACCACGTGCTAACAGAGACTGTCCATTAATTATGTACGATGTCACTACTGTCTCTAAGACCCCCACATACCTTAATACCCCTTATAACTATTAAGACCTGAAGAAAATATTTTTTTTCAATTGAATTATCTATCTATAATTCCAGTAATCTCTGTCTGTCTGTCTGTACGTCTGTACGTTTGTCTGTGACCGCTGTTTCTCGACAACCACGGGTCCGATATACTTTTAACTTGCCAGGTATATTGCTGGGGACCCGAGGATGTGCCTTTTCAAGGTTTCATATTAATCGGACAATTACTTACCGAGCTATGTCCAAAAAACGATTCAACCAATCAGAGAGCAGCGAACGATCGCGTGTGCCGAACGTGGCGGGCACACTCTGCCTCGGATGGCACATTTGAGAGCGTATTCATTTATTTCACGTTTGCAAACTATGTTGGCGTTAAACTATGTTTTACAACTAATAAAAACGAATTTGCGATTCATTCGCTTTCCTGCGCGTTTGTGCACGCGATGGCGATTTCTTTACCAAACTCCGGAAGCCGTTCGCTTTGGACCAAACCATTGCATGTAAATAGAGGGGGGGGATTGTCACCACTCGCAAGCCGTTCGCTTTGGACCAAACCATTTCATGTAAATAGAGGGGGGGGATATAATTTTAGATATAGATATAGTACGGGCATGCCCATACTTAAACACGAGAACACAAATCGCCTTTTTGACATTTCCAAAAACCTCCAGTTTAGCAGTACTTGGACAAAATATTACGCCATCCCGACCAATCAAATTTGATGAGCTCGTGCTCTCAGCTTTGGGAAATGTCGAGATTCAGACAAAATTCCAGCTCGTAAAAAATACAGATCCTGCTTCGAAAGGCAAAGGAAGATTTGCAAAGACCCTTCCTATGTTCTTTTTCTCAAGACTATGCAGACGAATAAGGTGCTCTTTTTTCTTTTCTTTTTTGTACGCAGCCTGTGTCTGCTTGGCTGCATCATTTTCTGTGGGTATGACTGTGCCGCTAAAGTAATGCTCACTTAACAGCTAGCTGGTACTCATTTTGCCGACCTCAGAAGAACGACAGGCTGGGGCAACCCACCTGGCGTTGATTCAACGGAACGACAGGGACTTGAACTCAAGACCCTCACATCTTAAGCCAGCCACCTTAACCGTAAAGCCAACACCATGCTAGGTGTTTCCTGAACTCCCGAGTTTACTAATGATCACTTGCTGGGGAAGGAAGCGGTGGTGTGAGAGTGCAAAACTTGTGGGGTTTTTTGTTGTGGAGTTGTTGTTTAATTTTTATGATGTTGCTTAATTTATGTAATGTTTGGTGAAGACACACACACACACACACACACACACACACACACACACACACACACACACACACACACACAAACACACACACACACACACACACACACACACACACCAGGCATTTTAAGGCCATTTTCCTGTCAGAGCGGGGGTTAAACTTGCGGTCCCCTTGACAATCTTCTCCATTTTGCCCTATTTCCTGCATCTCTCCTTGTTAACCCCCTTGCCCGCATTTCTTCTTCCACCATCTTTAGCCAAGTCTTTCTCGGTCTTCTCCGTCCTCTACTTCCTTCTACATTCATTTCCATCACTCTTCTCACCAAGTCACTTTCATCCTTCCTCAACACATGACCAAACCATCTCAACCTGTTTCTCTTCACAGCATCCATCACAGGCTGTATTCACATCATCTTTTGCAATTCATCATTTGTCTTCCTCTCACGACAATACTCCGCACATCCACCGAACCATTCGCATTTCCACCCTTCGTTGCTGCTCTACGTTCATTACCCATGTCTCGCTCCCATAAAACATAACACTTCTCACACATGCAGCATACACCTTTCCCTTCAGCTTCAACGACACTCCCCGCCTCATCAGCACACCACTCAGTTCCCGAAACTTCTTCCACGCACATCTCACTCTAGCAACCGTTGCCGAGTCTGATCCACCTTCTCCATTCAGCATGTCTCCGAGGCCACAAAATGTTTTCACACCTTCCAGCTTCACGCCGTCTCCAAGATCCAACTCAACATTTCCTCCATCTGCAGCTCTCTCTGTGCACACCTTGCACTTGAATGTAGCTGCCACACTGGTTAATGACCCTCTCAAACCGCTACATTTTTGATGAACCCACTCAGCGCACATTGTACATTGAATGGAGTTCACTCCGACACCCTTCCTGCACACAGCACACGGCCACTTCCCAGTTCTTTCCACCTCACCACGTGCTTTACCACTTGCCATCACCTTCGTTTTTCCGATATGCACGTTCATCAGACGTTTTGCCTCCATACATTCCTTCCACTTGTTGATCTTCTCCTTCAGTCCATCCATACTTTCCGCAATCAACACCAGATCATCTGCATACAACAACTCCCACGGTAATCCCTCCTTTACGTTCTGAGCCAGCACCTCCATCACAGCTACAAATAGTAGTGGACTTAGTACCGACCCCTGATGCACTCCCACCTTCACCTCAAACTCACCACTGTTCCCGCCTTCGTCCTTACAGCTGTGCGCGCTCTCTCGTACATTGCCATCACTACTCTGATCAACCATTCCTCCACTCCTAACTTCCTCATTGCCCATGTCACTACTTTGCGTGGAACCCTATCGAATGCTTTTTGGTGAAGGGACCTGTTATTAGTCCCCGACCGTTGTACACCGGAGGGGACTATAGGTTTGCACGCCGTCCCTCCATCTGCCCGTCCATCAGTCCGTCAGTCCATCAGTCCGTCAGTCTGTCAGTCTGTCCGTCCATCAGTCCGTCAGTCCGTCACGCACAGAACAGTCTTCCGGACTTTTTTTTCAAAACGCTTAATGCTGATGATTTCAAACTTGGCACATGGTTTCCTCATGATAAGTTACAGATCGAGTTCGAACTTTACGACGTTTCGATCATTTTTGACAAAGTTATGGCAATTCCATCTCTTCCACGATGCTCAAATGAGTAAACAAAAAACCCCAAAAACCCATGGCTACTCGTAAGTCTGATGACGTCACATGAACATTGTGCGGAGGGATGGGGTAGTGTGTTCTTACGAGGAAATAACACCTCATTATTAAAACAATTACAATGTAAAAAATTCAAGAAAGTGGCTTGAAATAGACACTACTAATACTATGTGTTATTATTATGATTGAAATCGAATGAGGAGGTCAAATCATTCCGCTGTCACCGGTCCAACCCACCACTAAAATACATTCTTATTTCTCATAATAAATAACGATTTATTTATTTCAGAATATAGCGATGCGCTGTACAGTGCACTGTACTACGATGTCCGTTCGTTATTTATTTCAAAATAAATACATGCCTACGTCACAACTTGCCGACGTCACTTTGCCGGCCCACCCCTCCAATACAAGTTTAACTTTCAACCTGTTTCTCTCAGCACACGGCCACTTCCGATTTCAAAATAAATAAATAACGATAATGAAGACTCAGAATCGAAGATTCTGATTGTGCTTAAACTCCTCATTGTTGAAGTCCAAGGGACGCCTACGTCACACATGGAATGTTACGTCACACAGATCGGGTATTGTTTGCAAACAATCATTTCGATGTGGATGTCTCCCGGTGAAGACGTGCGTTCTTCAACTCCCGGGTTTTCATTGAAGATTTTTCTTTTATTTAACTTCTTTATCGACTTCGAGACGTGTTTATTGACTTACCAAGATGCGTTCTTTGAAGAAGAAAACACAACGAAGGTACTTTCATGGGTTTTTCACACCATTAAGTGAATTTTGTCTTTTCATGTCGAGTAGGCCGACAGCCCGAAAAAGCTTTTTTACTCTTCTTCATCCGGCAGACGAGTGGTTTGTTATCTATCAAATTATAGGCTACATTCTCCGTGTGGTAAATGTCCGTAATTTTTACATTATCCGTATGATAAATGTCGGTAATTTTTATATTCTCCGTGTGGTAAATGTCGGTAATTTTTATATTCTCCGTGTGGTAAATGTCGGTAATTTTTATATTCTCCGTGTGGTAAATGTCGGTAATTTTTATATTCTCCGTGTGGTAAATGTCGGTAATTTTTATATTCTCAGTCAGTCTACATCTTCGTCAGCCATTTTTCCTGCTTATATGTGTTGCTGGGAAAAAAGCACCTCCGCTTTGCTGCATGGCTGTGTTGTATGCTTTGGTTTAAACCTGCACTTAAAATGAATGAAATGAAACATTTTGAATTGTTATCACTCAGATTTCAACAGAATGAAATTTATATGAACGACTTGTTTGAACTGTCTGTTTGAACCACCTTTAGTGGCCATTTTTCCCCACAGAGCAGGGGTTGGCCTTTTTCGGGCACCGTGGTCCCCTTTTTGAAGCAATGTTTCATGGCCGGATGCCCTTCGTGCTGCCAACCCTGTTAGTCACCTCTTGCGACACACAGGGAATTACCAGTGAAGCTGGTACTCAATTTGCCGACCTCGGAAGGATGACAGGCTGAGTCAACCCCCCTTGGCGTTAATTCAGCGATCGATCGGGATTTCAACCCAGGACCCGAGGATCCCAAGCCGTGAACTGTCTCTTTCTAAGAAGATGATATGTAATAACGGATACCACTGAGTGACGCTATCCGATACACATTTTCCAAGACTTTCATGCATATATATATATGTCGGTCTAAGACCTCAAGGGAAGGAAGAAGAAGAAGAATCAGAGCAACAATGTTTAATAAAATCGATTACAAACACACAGTGTGGAGCGAGGCTCAAGAATGCACCGCCTAACACGCAGCGGGCAATTCCTCAAGACACTCGCTGAAAAATAAGTAAAAAGGCATTTCATTTATAGCAAAATATCAGACAAGAATCTGCGCTAAAGACATAGCAAACCCTGGGCCATAAAGACCCACCTTCCCTCGTCCCTTCTTGGAGAAGGCCAAACTTTAGACAAACAGATGTAAGCATGGGATAGGCTGAGCCCTTTTGGCTCTTTATCTAAACATATCAGACCCGAGCGCAGGCCGAAGAAAATATTCTCATACACTAGGCTAAATGGTAGATGAATGATTGGATACACGTGCTGAATACAATAACAATCAAGGATATGTAATGTCTATATTTCTTTCCAAGGTTGGTTACATCCTTGATTTAGGAGACATACTAGAAACTACAAAGATATATAATTAATTATTCCCTTCGTGAAGGAGGCGTTTGGCGACATGTTTTCCCTGTACGTGGGTCGCGAGCATATTATCTACTGTTTGGCACATACATTCAAGGACTTGTTTACTGGGCTAAGGATCCACCCTGCACGTCGAGCCTCGAAACCACATTTTGTCCACTCGCCTCTGCCTGCAGCTGAGTTCAAATCAGTTTTCAGAAGCACGATATATAATTTCAGATGTTATACTCAATTGAGTCATGGGGTTTAAACCCCAATGGCTGACATATATATATATATATATATATATATATATATATATATATAGATATATATATATATATATATATATATATATATATATATATATATATATATATATATATATATATATATATATATATAGATATATACAGTCCCGTGAAAAAGTAAGTCCACCCCATGCAAAGTTTTGACTTTTTGAACATATTTCAACATACAGCTATTTGATCTTCATTTCAACAATATTGACAGATAAAGGTGATATAATATAACAAATATCATGAAACATTTACATTTTGTAGTCCATTGTATAATTTAAATAAACATAAATGCAAATTTTGCATGTGGAAAAAGTAAGTACACCCTTGGTTCTAATAGGTGGTATTGCCCCCTTTGGCAAAAACGACCTCAAGTAGGCGTTTCTTATAACTGTCTACCAGTCTCTGACATCGACTGGAAGAAATTTTTGCCCACTCCTCCATGCAGAATTCTTTCAGCTGTGCAATGTTTGAGGGGTTTCTTGCATGCACAGCTCGTTTCAAATCCCCCCACAACATCTCGATGGGATTTAGATCCGGGCTTTGACTTGGCCATTCCAGAGCCCTCCATTTCTTTTGTTTCAGCCATTCCTTGGTGGATTTACTGGTATGTTTAGGGTCATTGTCATGTTGCAAGATCCACCTTTGGTTGAGCTTCAACTTTCCGACAGATGGCCTCACATTATCCTCAAGCACCCTCTGGTACAATGAAGAATTCATATTGGATTATATGATGGTGAGCTGCCCAGGCCCTGATGCAGCAAAGCTGCCCCAAACCATAATATTTCCACCACCATGCTTTTCAGTTGGTATCAGGTTCTTGTGGTCAAATGCTGTCTTTAGTTTTCGCCAAACATGTCTTCTGGTACTGTGGCCAAATAGCTCTACCTTTGACTCATCTGTCCAGAGCACATTGTTCCAGAAGTGCTGGTCTTTGCCTAGGTGTTCATTGGCAAACTTTAGTCTTGCCCTGATGTTCTTTCTGGACAGCAAAGGTTTCCTCCTGGCACACCTCCCATGTAGATCAAATTTGTGCAGCCTCTTTCTAATGGTAGACTTGTGCACTTTGACATCAACAGTGGCAAGAGCTACCTGTAGGTCCCGTGATGACATTCTGGGGTTCTTGGAGACTTCTTTCAGCATCTTGTGGTCTGCTCTCGGGCTGAACTTGATGGGGCGGCCTAGCCTGAACAAGTTGGCAGTTGTTTGGAATCTTCTCCACTTGTAGATGATCTCCCGGACAGTCGAATGATTGATTTCAAATTGTTTAGAGATCTTTTTAAATCCCTTCCCAAACTCGTAGGCATCTATAACCTTCTTTCTGAAGGCTTCAGAGAGCTGTTTTGATCTAGGCATGGTGACACCGCACACTTCAACAACAAAGAGCAAACCAAACTAAATGTCTGAGGTTTAAATAAGACAGGTTCCTCCAAGATCCTGACGATGTTCTAATCATTTGCACCTGAGCTGGTGCACCTGATTCTAATTTTAGGTATTTGAAGTAGTGATAAATGTCGGGGTGTACTTACTTTTTCCACATGCGAAATTTGCATTTATGTTTATTTAAATTATACAATGGACTACAAAATATAAATGTTTCATGATATTTGTTATATTATATCACCTTTATCTATCAGTATTGTTGAAATGAAGATCAAATAGCTGTATGTTGAAATATGTTGAAAAAGTCAAAACTTTACATGGGGTGTACTTACTTTTTCACGTGACTGTATATATATATATATTGTTGTGTCAGCCCTGTAGTGAAAGCCAAACGTTGTTAACTCTGAGGGGCATTTTGAGCTTGGCGGGATTAACTTTTCACGTGCGCGGGAAGGTTCGAAGCCTTATCCGATCGGGAACACATAAGGTTGATCCGAACCCACAGAACAAAGAAACGAAAGACACACAAAAGTAATTCAACAAATATAAATGTATTTACAGTAATGTAAAAGACAACAAAAGGTGAGGTAAACTAAAACTCCTTGGTTGAGAATCCTCCCCTCCGACTCATATACAGACAGGGGAATGATAAAAGAAAAGAAAATAATGTTCCTTTTATAAATCGACCGAACTCGGCTTTAGTGTTCCAATGAGGGAGTCGATTGAGTCAGCAGTTCCAAAGCGGCCGAAGCTGCGTGCGGGTCCCAATCCAACAATGGCACGGAGACTCTTTTTCATCGCACCCCGACCGTGAGGTAATTAGTGCAGGCTAACAAGGCTACGATTATCTCTGCCACGCACACAGACGAGCGACTGCCGTCCTCCCACGCAAAACAATCAAGCAACCGCTGCGATCAAGACCAGGACAAGAGCAAATGTCAAACAGAGCCATTCTCTTTGAAAGACAGCACAAGAGAGAGAGAAAATGTCGTCTCCTTTCACTTTTTCTTGGAGCGTCCCAATGACGTCATCCTCTTGACCAATCGCTCAGTGCTGTTGAATCGTCCCAACCAATCGTCCTTTGGGGCATGGCCTCACGGCTATTCTTGACGCCCAATGACGAAGCTCGGGGCATGGCCTGTCAATTCCGGTCCTCCGAGGTGGAGCCGAGCCGTCCTTTGGGAATGTTCAGCTGGATGGAGTTCCTTTGCCGATCGGCAAGTGTTCGGGGTTTTTTTTTTTTGTATACAGATTCGAGGCTCGTGAAAGAGCTAACATTTATCACAAAAAGAAATCAAAGAGACAAACAAACAAAGTATATAAAAAGGGGAGCAGTAGACAAGATGGGGAGAGAAGGGGAAGCACATAAACACAACATTTGAGAGCAGGGACAATGGGAATGTGTGGGAGGGAGAGGGATTGGGGGAAGGCGGCGTGGGAAGGGGGAGGGGGGGGGGGTGGAAGAAGTATAAATACAGTACACCAAGGACTTCCAGGAAAGAAGTTGGTATTTCAAAAAAGTGGATTTTGGGTGAAATTAGCGGGGGTAGAAAAGCTCAAGATTTTGGATGTGGGAAGATAAGAGATGGTGGTGAACAGCTGTTTTAAAGACCTGGCGGGAGGAGTGCGATTGAAGAGAGTGAGGGAGTTTGTTCCAGAGGCAGGAGAAAAGAGGAATGAAGGAGTGAAGGTGAGCAGAGAGTCTTGATTTTGGCAGTTTAACCATAAGAGGGTTGCAGGCAGATCTTGTGCGACCTGTATGCATATTTGGGGGACAGAGCCCAGAGAGAGCTGGAGTAGCAAGGCCGGAGAGGAGTCGGTAGAAGACAGAAAGACCACCAACCTGCCTGCGGTGAGTAAGTGAAAGGCCCTCGGAGGTAGATTCATCGCGGGAGATTCCAATGATTCTGAACGCTTTGGTTTCAACAGCGTGAAGACGAGCTAGGTGTGAGGCAGGAGCACCAGCCCAGAGGGGGGAACAGTATTCCATTGAGCTGCGGATGAAAGCCTTATATGTGGTGAGGAGCTCAGGTCTGCCAAGGAAGGACTTCGCACGACGGAGGATGCCCAGTCGGCGACTGGCTTTGGAGGCCAGATTTGAAATGTGGTTTTCCCAGGAAAGATCATGGCAGATAGTGAGACCCAAAAGCTTGAGTGACAGAACTTCTTGGAGAGGATTATTCAGAAAGTGGATGGGAGGGTTGTCCAGTCGGTCTTTTCGGAGAGACATCGTAAGAGTGTGAGATTTGTCACGATTGAAAGACATGTTCCACTTGTTTGCCCAGTCTGTCATTTTGTCCAGGTCTGCAGAGAGTGAGGAGGCTGCAGACTGCCGATCTGAGGGATGAGGAATGGAGCGGCAGAGAGTGGAGTCATCAGCAAAGTGATAGAGAGGATTTTCAAGAGAGTCGGAGAGATAAAGTCAGAGTCGGGTTTCTGTTGGGTGATTATGGTTGTTGTAGTGGCGGCCCTTTTTGATGAAATAAAATGAAGGGAAAAATCACAAGGAGGCAATATATACTGGGAATTATTCTTAAACCCTATCGAGATAACACAAGCTCCACCCCGCCATGCGAAGACACGCAAACACTCTTCACCTGAGCATTTACCCTGCTTATGTACATCGAGCAGTCGAATGATTGATTTCAAATTGTTTGGAGAACTTTTTAAATCCCTTCCCAGACTTGTAGGCATCTATAACCTTCGTTCTGAAGGCCTCAGAGAGCTCTTTTGGTCTAGGCATGGTGACGCCACACACTTCAACAACAAAGAGCAAACCAAACGAAATGTCTGAGGTTTAAATAAGACAGGTTCCTCCAAGAGCCTCTCTAACGATGTTCTAATCATTTGCACCTGAGCTGGTGCACCTGATTCTAATTTTAGGTATTTGAAGTAGTGATAAATGTCGGGGTGTACTTACTTTTTCCACATGCGAAATTTGCATTTATGTTTATTTAAATTATACAATGGACTACAAAATGTTAATGTTTCATGATATTTGTTATATATATCACCTTTATCTCTCAATATTGTTGAAATGAAGATCAAATAGCTGTATGTTGAAATATGTTGAAAAAGTCAAAACTTTACATGGGGTGTACTTACTTTTTCACATGACTGTATTAGCCTGTCAGCAATGGGTGTGGCTGAAATAGCCGAATCCACTAATTAGAATGGGTGTTCGCATACTTTTGGTCATGTTGTATCTACAGAAAGTCGACACCACCTTTCAAAATTTTCACCTTTTGTTGCCTTATAGCCTGGAATAAAATTGCATTAAATCAGACGTTTCCCACCTTTACTTGCACATCGTAACCCACACTTCTAAGTGAAAAACAAATTCCACAAATTTAAGAAAATTTATTAAAAATACAAAACTAGAATATCTTGGTTGGATAAGTGTCCACTCCTTATATTACAGCAATTGTAAGTTAGGTTAGGGATAACGAATCACCTTCAAAATCACATACCAAGTTAATTGGCCACCACCTGTGTTAAATTGTGTGATTCTGATTATTTCAGATGAAAATCAGCTGTTCCTGTAGGTTTCCTCTCCTGGACAGTGCATTTCACACCAAAGACTCAACCATGAGCACCAAGGAGCTTTCAAAAGACCTCCGGGATAAAGGTGTGGAAAGGAACAGATTATGATATGGGTATAAAAATATTTCAAAGGCCTTGAATATCCCTTGGAGCACAGTCAAGACAATCATTAAGAAGTGGAAGGCATATGGTACCATCAAGACCCTGCCTAGATCCGGCCATCCTTCCAAACTGGATGACCAAGCAAGGAGGAGACTGATCAGAGAAGCCACCAAGAGGCCAATGGCAACTTTGAAAGAGCTCCAGTCCTTTATGGCAAAGACTGGTCACCGTGTGCATGTGACAACAATATCCCAAGCACTCCACAAGTTTGGCCTGTGTGGGAGGGTGGCAAGAAGGAAGTGATTACTCAAAAAGGCCCACCTTGTCCTGTTTGAGGTATGCAAAAAACTACTCTAGAAATTCCGAAACCATGTGGAAAAAAATCTTGTGGTCTGAAGAAACCAAAATGGAACTTTTTGGCCGAAATGCAAAACGTTACGTTTGGCGCAAACCCAACAGAGCACATCACCCAAAGAACAACATGCCTGCTATGAAGCACGGTGGTGACAGAATCATGTTATGGGGATGTTTCTCATCAGCAGGAACTGTGGCACTTTCAGAATAGAAGAGAAAAGGGATGGAGCAAAATACAAAAACATCCCACAGAAAAACCTTCTGCCCTCTGCAAGAAAGCTGAAATTGGGACAGAAATTCACCTTTCAGCATGACAACGACCCGAAGTACACAGCCAGAGCTACACTGGAATGGCTAAGGAACAAAAAGATAAATGTCTGTGAGTGGCCCAGTCAGGGCCCCAACCTAAATCCAATCTAAAATCTGTGGCATGACTTCATGATTGCTGTCCACTAATGCTTCCCACGCATCCTGACTGAGCTTGAAAAGTTTTGTTTAGAACAATGGGCAAATATTGCCCAATCAAGGTGTGCAAACTTGGTAGAGACCTATCACAAAATATTCAGCTGCAATTGCTGTCAAAGGTGCTTCCACCAATTATTAACTCAGGGGGGTGGACACTCATCCAACCAAGGTATTGTGGCGGGCACGAAAGCCCACTGGCGTGATGACATCATTCCGCGCACCAAGTGGGCGGCGGCCACGCCCGAGCGGTAGGCGTGGCCTCGGGATATACACCGGGCATGCAGCCGGAAGCGCTCCAGTGTTACAGTGGAGCTCTGAAATAAAGACTCTTTAAACCTACCGCGTTGTCCGCTTCCTCCTTGCAAGCAAGTAGCGCGCATAACACCGCGCTTCATTGGTGACCTCCGACATTCTGGTCAGCCGCCGCTGACCACCGGAACCCGCCATAGCAACATGGCAAACAACGCGGTGAAACTCCCTGAGTTCTGGGAGGCCCAAGCTGAGGTCTGGTTCGTCCAGGCTGAAGCCCAGTTTCAGCTTCGGCGCATCACGGGCGACGTGACGTGATACTACCACATCGTCGCCGCCCTCGGGCCCGCCACAGCTACCCGAGTCACGTCTTTCCTGAGGAACCCGCCGGACGACCACAGGTACGAGGCGATCAAGCGCCTCCTCCTCGCCATGTTCGGCCTCACGGTGGACGCACGAGCCGACCGCCTCTTGGACCTCCCCGAGCTCGGTGACACGTGACCATCGGTTCGCATGGACCATATGTTGTCGCTGATGGGCGACGAAACCCCGACCGCTCTGTTCCGGGCATTATTTCAACGCCAGCTGCCGGCACGAGTCCGCCTCGCGTTGGCTGGTTCTACGACAACGGAACCCCGGGCTCTCGCCGCAGAGGCCGACAGGTTCTTCGCGGCTTTGGACACGCAGGCAAGTTTTGCCGCGGCCGTCACGGCTCCCGGGGCTGTCCCTGATCCACCACCACCGCCGCCGCGAAGAAAACCGCGGCCTCCGCCGCCGCAGCCGCCCACCTGGTGTTTCTTCCACGCCAAGTTCGGCCACGAGGCTCGACAGTGTCGCCCGCCGTGCTCATTCGGCAGGTCGGGAAACGGGCGAGCCGACGCTCGGTGGCGGCTTTGAGCGTCGGCAATTCAAACAGCCTCCTGTATATAATGGACACCTTGTCCGGGCGCTGTTACCTGTGCGACATGGGAGCGCAGGTGAGTGTCGTTCCTGCCGGTACGTCCGACAAGCAAACCGCGGGCCGGGGTCCCGTGCTGCTTGCAGCCAATGGTACGTCCATACGCACGTACGGAAAACGCTGTCTCTCTCTGCGGTTCGGAGGGCAGGTTTTCCGGTGGTCGTTCGTCACAGCCGACGTGCCCATGGCGTTGCTCGGCGCGGACTTCTTATGTGCTCATGGACTGTTGGTGGACGTAAAACGCAGAAGGCTTGTGCAGGCGGAGACGTTCAGCTCGCTCGCTTGCGTGCTGCCCCGCTCGTTGAGCAGCTCACAGAGCAGCTCATCGAGCGGCTCGCCAAGCGGCTTGCTGAGCGGTTCCGTTCCGGCCAGGTTCATCTGTACGCTTCCGGCAACGAACGAATTCACCCGCCTCCTCGCCAGCTTCCCGGCCCTGATGCGGCCCACCTTCTCGGCGGGGGCCGTCAAGCACGGGGTGGAACACCACATCCCCACCGCCGGGCCACCGGACTACGCCCGGGCACGCCGCCTCGAGCCGACGAAGCTGGCAGTGGCAAAAGCGGCGTTCGCTACGCTGGAGCATCTCGGCATCGTGCGGCGCTCCGAGAGTGCCTGGGCGTCGCCGCTCCACATCGTGCCCAAGCCCGGCAGGGGATGGCGACCGTGCGGGGACTACCGGCGCCTCAACGACGCCACCACCCCCGACCGCTACCCCGTCTCCCACATACAGGACTTCTCCGCCCGGTTGGCGGGCATGCCCTTCTTTTCGAAGGTGGACCTCATACGCGGCTACCATCAGGTCCCCGTCAGGCCGGAGGACATCCCGAAGACGGCGGTCATCACGCCATTCGGACTGTTCGAGTTTCTTCGGATGCCCTTCGGTTTGAAAAATGCGGCTCAGGCGTTCCAGCGACTTATGGACAGCATCTTGCGCGACTTGGATTTTCTGTACGTCTACCTGGACGACATCCTCGTCGCCAGCGCGTCCCGCGAAGAGCACCTTCACCATCTCCGCACGCTCTTCGAACGCCTGGGCCAGCATGGCCTCATCCTGAACCCCGCTAAGTGCCGGTTCGGTGTCGCCGACATCGACTTTTTGGGGCACCGCGTCACGAGGCACGGGGCCGTCCCCCTACCGGCCAAGGTGGAGGCGGTGAAGGGGTTTCCGCGCCCCCGCACGATCAAGGGGCTCCAGGAGTTCCTGGGCATGGTAAACTTTTACCATCGATTCCTGCCCCGCATCGCCCAGCTCCTGCGCCCCCTCCACGAGGCCCTCCGAGGGAAGCTGGGCAAAGGTGACGTTACCTGGACCGAGCAGATGGACACGGCGTTCGCGGGCGCGAAGCTCGCCTTGGCTGACGCCACCATGCTCGCGCACCCGGCGCCCGATGCACCGATCGCCCTCACCACCGACGCCTCGGACTACGCGGTGGGCGCGGTGCACGGGCAATGGGTGCGTGGTGCCTGGCAACCGCTGGCGTTCTTCAGCCGGCATCTTCGCCCGCCCGAACGCCGTTACAGTACCTTCGACCGCGAGTTGCTCGGGCTTCACCTGGCGGTCAGGCACTTCCGCCATCTGCTTGAGGGCCGTGCGTTCACGGCCTTCGTCGACCACAAGCGGCTGGTCTGCGCGATGGGCAAGGTCACCGAGCCGTGGTCGGCCCGGCAGCAGCGTCACCTCTTGGCCGTGTCCGAGTACACGACGGACATCCGGCACGTCGCGGGAAAGGACAACCCGGTGGCGGATTGCCTTTCCCGGTCCGTCGCCCACGCAGTCCACCTTGGCATCGACTATGCCCGGATGGCGGCGGACCAGGCCGCCGACCCCGGTGTCCAGGCCTTGCAGACCGCCGTCACGGGCCTCCGCGTCACCGAGGTGCCGTTCGACGGCGCGGGCGCGGCCCTCTTGTGTGACGTCTCCCTCGGGCGGCCTCGCCCCATCGTGCCCGCGGGCTGGCAGCGCCAGGTTTTTGACGCCATCCACGGCCTGTCCCACCCGGGCACGAAGGCCTCCCAGAGGTTGGTCGCTGACAGGTTTGTCTGGCATGGCCTCCGGAAGGCCGTCCGCGGCTGGGCCAGGACGTGCCTCGCGTGCCAGCGCGCGAAGGTGCACCGGCACACCCAGGCCCCATTGGCCCCATTTACGGTGCCGGAACGCAGGTTTGACCACGTTCACGTGGACCTGGTGGGACCTCTGCCCCCCTCACGGGGTTTCACCCATGTCCTTACCATGGTGGACCACACCACCCGGTGGCTGGAGGCCGTGCGTTTGGCGGCGACGACGGTGGCGGACATGGTGCAGGCGTTCATCGCCACCTGGGTCGCCCGGTTCGGCGCCCCCTCGGACATCTCGTCTGACCGCGGCCCCCAGTTCACCTCGGAGCTCTGGGCCGTGGTCGTGCGGGGGCTCGGGGTCCAGCTGCACCGGACCACGGCCTACCACCCCCAGGCCAACGGCCTGTGCGAGCGGTTCCACCGCTCGTTGAAGGCCGCGCTCCGGGCCACCCTCCGCGACGGCGGCTGGGTCGACAGGCTTCCCTGGGTCCTGCTGGGCCTCCGGACGGTGCCCAAGGATGACCTGCGCGCATCCGTGGCGGAGTTGGTCTTTGGACAACCGCTGCGGGTGCCGGGCGAGTTCCTCCCCGACCCCACGGCACCATGGTCCGCGGCGCAGGAGCGCTCCGCGCTGCAGGAGACCGCCCGGAGGTTCGCCCCGGTGCCGACGGCGCACCACGGGCACCCACCCATGCACATCGCCCCGGAGCTTCGCACCGCGGAGTATGTCTTCGTCCGGCACGACGCCCACCGGACACCACTGCGGGCCCCGTACGACGGGCCTTTCCGCGTGCTGGAGACCAGGGTGAAACATTTCACCTTGGACATCGGCGGTACTCCCGACCGCGTCTCAGTGGATCGCCTCAAGCCGGCCCACCTCGACATGGACCACCCACCGCCGGTGGCTCGGCCCCCGCGTCGAGGCCGCCCCCCTGCGGGCGGACCCCTGGCACCGCCCAGCCCCGCCGGCACGCCGCCCCCCGGTCCGGCACCCATCCCGGGTACAGCCGGAGGCATCCCAGCTGGCAGCCATGCACCCTGGACGCCGCCGGTCGCCAGAGGGCGCTTCGGCCGGGTCATCCGTTTGCCCCGCAAACTGGCCCTCCAGGTGCGCGGGAATTCTGGGGGGGGCGTGTGGCGGGCACGAAAGCCCACTGGCATGATGACATCATTCCGCGCACCAAGTGGGCGGCGGCCACGCCCGAGCGGTTGGCGTGGCCTCGGGATATACACCGGGCACGCAGCCGGAAGCGCTCCAGTGTTACAGTGGAGCTCTGAAATAAAGACTCTTTAAACCTACCGCATTGTCCGCTTCCTCCTTGCAACCAAGTAGCGCGCGTAAGACCGCGCTTCAGTATACTAATTTTTATTTTAAATTAATTTTCTGAAATTTCTGTCATTTTTTTCACTTTGAAGTTGTGGGTTACAATGTGTAAATAAAGGTGAAAAAGGCTGATTTAATGTAATTTAATTCCAGGCTATAAGGCAACAAAAGGTGAAAATTTTGAAAGTGGGTGTTGACTTTCTGTAGGCACTGTATATACATTATACATATATATATATATATATATATATATATATATATATATATATATATATATATATATATATATATATATTGTTACGGTCCGCGGATTAGGATGTTATTTTTACCGAGCGGAGGTATAACCGCGGCCGAACAGTTGTTCCCTGACTAAAACCCGATTTACCCAAACGTTGGCCGTATCGCGCCACAGCTACTCAATCTGGAAAACTCTAAAGCGACCGAATGCAAAGAGGAAGAAGAAGACGTACAGAAGAGTAACAAGGTTTATTATTATTTACACACACATACGCAAAAAGAGCAGTCACGGGTATTTACAGCGGACATGAAAACGCAGGTGACACAGTGAAAATTACTAGCTTATACAGACTTAGTTTACTACCCAGGACAGCACGAACAGAACAAACTCACGTAGGCAAATGGGGAACTTGCAGGCAGGAATGGCTTGGACTCGGAGGGATGAGCAGGTGGGATCACAGGGCACAGCGAGCAGGTCCACTCCGGGCGGGAAGCGGGGAGCCTGCGGCTCCTTGTAAGCCGCTTTACAGCGCACACCGTCAGGGCTTCACGCGGCTGGTTGAAACGGGGCTGCACTCCTCTGCTGTATCTCTCGTGTAGCTTGCTTCGTAAAAGCTCCTCGGCTTTCTCTTGGACCCTTCCTTTTCGTGTACCTCTCCACGCAGCTCAGCTCAGCCTTTCTCTCACTTCTCTCCAGCTCATCTCCTCATCTCAGTAAAAGCTCATCTGCGATCTTCGCACCCTCTCGCATACCGTTAGCGCGGGTCTGACACGCCCTCTTCGGTTTCGGTATCGCCCTCTCCCTCGTGCTCTGTTTCGTGACCTTGTATGGTAATCCCACGGGCTTGTCTCCTTATTTGGGCATCGCGCCGACGGCACGCCCCTCGTGGCGAGCCATGGGCTTGTTTCCTTATTTGGGCATGGGGCTGCACAGCCCCGCCCTTCGTGGCACGCCCTGGGCTTGCCTCTCCCTGGCGACCCCGCCCCTCCTGTTCAAACAGAGCACGGAGCACATTTTCACTATAGCAGCGAATTGAGAGGGCGTGCACCCCATGCTTGTGAACTGCTTTACCCACAGATGGAGAGTTTGGCTGGGAAATGGATTTATTGAAGGGGAGCTATTCTTAATTGACAATTCGGTGCAATGGAGTGTCATTCTAATGGAAGACAAGGCCTTACTCTAAAACACATAATAAGATATAAGCTATCGAACAGGGGTATTCTATGATTGGCTGACGTGTATGCTTTTGGACTAATTATGGGACGCCCTTTGACCTTTACACTACGGAGGTATTTACAAGGAATCATTACATTTTACAGAGGGTGATATTTACAACAATTTACTATACAATACAACACCATAAAAAAACAATCCTCATATCCGCAACAATATATATATATATACATACAGACTTGGCATTTATTATGGAATATTTTTTTTTTCTTGACTTGGGTTTACTTTCTGAACTCAGTATATCAATCCGGTGAGTTTCTTTTACCCTTCGGTGATGTTTTTGTTGAAAGAACCATGTCACTCATTATCTTTCGCAGCAAGAAGTCAATAACAGGATTATATCACAGGTGGCGTGACAAAATGTAAGGACAGGTACATTTGACGATTGGCTTCACAATCGGGTATATAAGGGTTGTTGCGTTCTGTATTAGTGGAAAGCAACTGCTGCACGTCTACAAAAGTTATTGCCGCTTCCTCTGGAGATGGTCCATCAACTTGACAATGCTGTTTGTCATGGAGTGGTGGCTTTACGAAATTCTGGCATGAAACAGCGTGCTATTGCTCGGCAGTATGGCATCACTCAAGGTCAGGTGTCAAAGATCCTGAAACGAAATGCTCAGAGGGTGTCAATACTCCAATACCGAGGCCAGGACGTCCACGCAGAACCACAAGGAGAGATGATCGCCAGCTGCACCGGTTAGTCTGCAATGGCCGTACCAAGTCAGCTAATCGGCTTCGGGCTGAGTGCCAGCAACTGACAAATGTGCCTGTATCCAGAAGGCTCGTCAACCAACGACTGGTTCAAGCAGGCTCTCGTGCCAGGCGTCCCCTGAGAAAGCCACGCCTGACTAGACAACACAGCCAGCGCAGATTGCAGTGGGCCAGAGAGCACTGTCAATGGCAGCCAGGACACTGGAATCTAATGACCTTCAGTGACGAGTCAAGATTTCTGGTCTATCGTCAAGATGGCCGCGTCCGAGTGCACAGACAAGTGAATGAAGCCCACAACGAAGTTGGTATAGTGCCAAGAGTCCAAGCTGGAGGTGGTGGCATGACCGTTTGGGCTGCTTTTCATGCAGGGGGCAAAACTGACCTGGTTGTTCTGAATGGAAACCTGAACCAGTTCAAGTACAGAGTCATTCTGGAAGAAACATTGCTTCCATTTGCTCGTGCAGCCTTTCGAGGAAACTTTGTCTTCCAAGATAACAATGCACGGCCTCATCGTGCTCGCATGATCCAACACTTTCTTGCTGACCGTGGTGTAGAGCATATGGAGTGGCCTGCCACGTCCCCGGATATGAATCCGATAGAGAACCTGTGGGCACAATTAACGCGTCAAATCGACCACTTGGACCAGCAGCCGACATCTGTGCGTGAATTGCAGCAGACTATTGTCACTGCATGGCAAGCGATACCTGTCCAAACCTTGGCAAATCTCGTGAACAGCATGCCTCGACGTATACGTGCTCTCCTGAATGCTGGTGGGGGTTACACGAAGTACTGAACTGTAATTTTACTGTCCGTAATCCCAGTCATAATTTAGCTTTTGTTTTTGTTGAAACTTTTTTTGGCTAATGTGCAAAATAAAGAGATACTTCTGGAAAACGTACAGAAGTTTAACACAGTACTGTCCGTGAATTGAGTTCGATATCACTTTACATCACTTTCAAGGATCACTTTATTTGCTTCGAAATGTCAAATGTGGTTTTTGTTTCTTTTAAAGGTCACATTAACAAAATCTAGAATAATTTCAACATAATTCCAATGAACTTTTGGTTCTAAGTCATCTTGAAAAGTAAGTTCACCCCCACAAAAGAAATATTCCATATTAAATGCCAAGTCTGTATATATATATATATATATATATACACACAGTCACGTGAAAAAGTAAGTACACCCCATGTAATGTTTTGACTTTTTCAACATATTTCAACATAGAGCTATTTGATCTTCATTTCAACAATATTGAGAGATAAAGGTGATATAATGTAACAAATATCATGAAACATTTACATTTTGTAGTCCATTGTATAATTTAAATAAACATAAATGCAAATTTCGCATGTGGAAAAAGTAAGTACACCCTTGGCTCTAATTGGTGGTATTGCCCCCTTTGGCAGAAACAACCTCAAGTAGGCGTTTCTTATAATTGTCTACCAGTCTCTGACATCGACTGGGAGAAATTTTTGCCCTCTCCTCCATGCAGAATTCTTTCAGCTGTGCGATGTTTGAGGGGTTTCTTGCATGCACAGCTCGTTTCAAATCCCCCCACAACATCTTGATGGGATTTAGATCCGGGCTTTGACTTGGCCATTCCAGAACCCTCCATTTCTTTCTTTTCAGCCATTCCTTGGTGGATTTACTGGTATGTTTAGGGTCATTGTCATGTTGCAAGGTCCACCTTCGGTTGAGCCTCAACTTTCCAACAGATGGCCTCACATTATCCTCAAGCACCCTTTGGTACAATGAAGAATTCATAGTGGATTATATGATGGTGAGCTGCCCAGGCCCTGATGCAGCAAAGCTGCCCCAAACCATAATATTTCCACCACCATGCTTTACAGTTGGTATCAGGTTCTTGTGGTCAAATGCTGTCTTTGGTTTTTGCCAAACATGTCTTCTGGTGCTGTAGCCAAATATCTCTACCTTTGACTCATCTGTCCAGAGCACATTGTTCCAGAAGTGCTGGTCTTTGCCTCGGTGGTCATTGGGAAATTTAGTCTTGCCCTGATGTTCTTTCTGGACAGCAAAGGTTCCCTCCTGGCACACCATCCATGTAGATCAAATTTGTGCAGCCTCTTTCTAATGGTAGACTCGTGCACTTTGACATCAACAGTGGCAAGAGCTACCTGTAGGTCCCGTGATGACATTCTGGGGTTCTTCGAGACTTCTTTCAGCATCTTGCGATCTGCTCTCGGGCTGAACTTGCTGGGGCGGCCTGGCCTGAACAAGTTGACAGTTGTTTGGAATCCTCTCCACTTGTAGATGATCTTCCGGACAGTCGATTGATTGATTTCAAATTGTTTGGAGATTTTTTTAAATCCCTTCCCAGACTCGTGGGCATCTATAACGTTCATTCTGAAGGCCTCAGAGAGCTCTTTTGATCTAGGCATGGTTACGCCGCACACTTCAACAACAAAGAGCAAACCAAAATAAATGTCTGAGGTTTAAATAAGACAGGTTCTTCCAAGATCCTCTCTAACGATGTTCTAATCATTTGCACCTGAGCTGGTGCACCTGATTCTAATTTTAGGTATTTGAAGTAGTGATGAATGTCGGGGTGTACTTACTTTTTCCACATGCGAAATTTGTATTTATGTTTATTTAAATTATACAATGGACTACAAAATGCAAATGTTTCATGATATTTGTTATATTATATCACCTTTATCTTTCAATATTGTTGAAATGAAGATCAAATAGCTGTATGTTGAAATATGCTGAAAAAGTCATAACTTTACATGGGGTGTACTTACTTTTTCACGTGACTGTTGGTGGAGATGCAGCTACCGGGCGCCAGCTTGGTTGGCACTCGATGCTGGGCGATGGTGATTTCCGTCACGCGTTTGCACGTAATTCAGAGCGAAAAGCGATTGCGTTTTTTCTCCTTTTGTGCGATCGTGTTTTGTGTCGATTTTGTGCGATATGAATTAAACGTCTTTGCATCAGCTGTGAAACGTCTTTCCACAACCCTTCCTTAACCGATTGAAGCAGTTTATTGCCGCACAAAATGACATTTTAACAGTTGTCTCGCTTTTAAAATCTGGGACACGTTCCAAACAAACGAGATCCGCGAAGCGAGTTGGTCGAGTCGTGCTAACCAAGATGGCGACACGGCGGCTACACTTTTCACGGAGTATGAGCGTTCTATATATTTTCAATTCAGTGCGCCAGACTCGCTCACGTACTTGATTTGTGGCATAGACTTGGCCATTGGGCCTTCACGGTGTAATTTGTGCGAGGCTTTTGTCAGAGTGAGCTTGAGTCGAGAGGGCGAATGTACTGTTTGGGAATGTACGGGTTTCCCTTCCCCCGCCCGGCAACACCGGTACTGGAGGGCGTCACAGGATCGGTGAGTCTCCAAAATCCGCTTCGTGCTGTTGTTGCGAACATGCAGGACGATGTCGCGATTGTTGTGCTGCTCTCCTCCCATGAGAACTGCAACGTCATTGTTGACTGGCCCTCCCCTTCCTCACCTCCCCTTCCCCCCTCCCCTCCCCTCCTCCTCCTCTCCTCCCCCTTCCCTTTCCCCCTCCACCATACCCCTCCCCTTCCCCCCTCCCCTTCCACCCTCCCCTCTCCCCCTCCCCCTCCCTTTCCCCCCTCCCCCTCCCCCTCCCTTTCCCCCCTACCCTTTCCCCTTCCCCCTCCCCTCCCTTTCCCCCCTACCCCTTCCCCCCTCCCCCTTCCCCTCCCCTCCCCTTGCCCCTCCCCCTACCCCTTCCCCCTCCCCCCTCCCAGACCCCCCCTCTCCTCCCCTCCCCCCCCGTTCCCCTTCCCCCTCTCCTCCCCCGCCCGACAATGCCGGGTACTTCTGCTAGTTGAAAAAAAAAAGAAATCACAGAATCATTTTGTTTAACAAAATTTAATTTAAATTTTTGACTCGGCAAAGTAGCGACCTTTTGCAGATAAAACCGCCAAACACACTCGTAGCATTCTTTCCACAATATAAATCAAATATTGTTCGGGAAGTTCTTCCCAACACTGTTGCAGAAGTTCCCACAAATGTGTTGCACCTGCAGGTTGCTTTGCTTTCACCCTTCTGTCCAGTTCATCCCAAACCAGCTCAATGTGGTTTAAGTCTGGAAACTGTGCTGGCCATTCCATGATTTGAAGCCTAGCGTCTTGTTCTTTTCCTCGAAGGTAGTTTTGACAAAGCCTGAAGGTATGTTTAGGGTCATTATCTTGCTGTAGGATGAACCGCTGACCAATTAGGTGTATACCAGAGGGTATTGCGTGGCGCTGCAAAATGCTGTGGTAGCCCTTTTGGTTCAGGGTGCCAGTCACTCTGTGCAAGTCGCCGACTGTATCCAGCAAAAGAGCCCCAGACCATCATGCTTCCTCCTCCATGTTTGATAGTTGGTGTCACACATTGAGGAACCATCCTTTAACCTACTCGACGGCATACATAAACCCTGTGTGGTGAACTAAAGATTTCAAATTTTGATTCATCGGTCCATAAGACCTTCTTCCGGTCTTCAGTAGTCCACTGGCGGTGCTTCATGGCCCAGGCAAGCCTCTTTTTCTTATTTTGCCATCTTAGCAATGGCTTTCTTACTGCCACTCGACCTGTCAAACCTGCAGCTCGAAGTCCTCTCTTCACAGTTGAAACTGAGACTTGCTTACTTCGACCAGTGTTAAGCTGTTGTCATGTGATCCGCCTATCACGCAAGCTGTTGACTCTCAGAAACTTGTCTTCTGATTCTGTTGCGGCTTTGGGTCTGCCAGATCTCTTCCTGTCAGAGTTTCCTCCAGTTTCCAATATACTACTTCCTGCAGTGCAATATTGTCCAAATAATGCTTCAGAGGGTGTAATAACAGTCTGTTCCAATCCTGCTTTTATACAAACCGGGGGTTTGTAATCAAGTAATCAGCAGAGGTTGGGACACCTGTAGGAATTGTTTGCATCAACTTTCAAGGCTTAATTTACTTACATTGCTGCAGGACAGCTGTAAGTTGTTAACCCATTACTTGTTCCCTGAAGAAGGCCTTTTTTACAATATAACTGTGCAATTTACATTATTTTCCCGTTTTATCTCACCTAAACTTTTTTTTTTTTTAACCTCTAGCAGTTTACTGCTTACCTTTGTACCATTTCAGGTTATTCACTGGACTTGAATTGCTTAAAATTCAATTAAAAACTGGAAAAATTGAGGTGTTCTAAAACCTTTGACCGGTAGTGTGTATATATATATATATATATATATATATATATATATATATATATATATATATATATATAGTATATATATATACAGTATATATATATATATATATATATATATATATATATATATATATATATATATATATATATATATATATATATATATACATACATACATATATATATATATATATATATATATATATATGTATGTATGTATGTATATATATATATATATATATATATATATATATATATATATATATATATATATATATATATACTGTATATATATATACTATATATATATATATATATATATATTATATATATATATATATATAAAGGAGGAGTGTCTGTGTGTGTGTGTGTGTGTGTGTGTGTCTGTCTGGATGTCCGCTTATAACTCAAGAACTACACATCGGAGAAAAGTTTTAGACACAGATTCGGAATCAGCATAAAATCCTGGTGGTTATAGGCTACGTTTTATTTTAATATCAATGGTTTAAAAAACCGCGCCAGCTGCAATTCCATGGTGTAGTTTGTGGCGGCGCTATTGCCCCTTTCCGATCCCGCGGTTGCGCGTACGTACAGTATACTGTACGTACATATTTATATCTTTTCAATGTGCTTTTTATTGTATTTTAAATTGTTTTTTAGCTTCTTTTATTGTTAATTTATGTACTATTGTATTTATTTTAAATATATTTTTAAGGAAAACAAATGTTTTCACGTCCGTAGGAGTGACGTAAAGTCGCACATAATGACAAAATGCGCGCCATTTTTTCGCGCCAAGAACGAATAAACGGTAGTTGAGATTTTATTCGAATTCGAATTCCATTAAATTTCAACTGTTGGAAACAATAATTATTTCAACTGTTGGAAATTGAAATAATTATTGTTTCCAACAGTTGAAGTTTAATGGGATTCGAATTCGAATAAAATCTCAACTAAAAAAAAAAACGTCGCGTTTTAAAATTATAACGTCATCAGCGTATTTCGGAACGTTAATTTTTCAACTTCATATTCGGAATCAGTACGTCCCAGAGCAACTACAGCACACCTTAAATGTTTAAAAAACCTTCGGGTTTTAAAATTATGACGTCATCAGCATATTTCGTAACGTTAATTTTTCAACTTTGCCGACAATGACTTCCGACTTCCGGTTTCGGAATGCGGGACCAATGCCATTTGACAGGGAATAAAAAATAAATGCGACATTCAATTGATGACAATGACTTCCGACTTGACTCCCCCTCCCCCTCCCCCTCCCCTCCACCCTAACCCCTCTCCTTCTCCCTCCCCCTTCCCCCTTCCCCTCCCCTCCCCCTCCTTCCCCCTCCCCCACCCCTCCCCCTCCCCTCCCCCCTCCCCTCCTCCTCCCCCTCCCCCCTTTCTGCCTCCCCTCCCCCTCCCCCCTCCCCCTCCACTCCTCTCCCCCCTCCCCTCCCCTTCCCTTCCCCCCATGGCCCTCCCTTTCCCCCCTGCCCCATCCCCTCCCCTCCCCCCTACCCCCTCCCTTTCTCCCCTCCCCCTCCCCCCCTCTCCTCCCCCTCCCTTCCCCATGCCCCTCCCTTTCCCCCCTATCCCCTCCCCTCCCCCCTCCCCCTCCACCCTTGCCCTCCCCCTTCCCCTCCCCCCTCTTCTCTCCTCTCCTCCTCCCCTCCCCCCTCTCTCCCTCTCCCCTCCCCCCTCTTCTCCCTCCCCCCTCTTCTCCCCTCCCCCTCTTCTCCCTCCCCCTCTTCTCCCCTCTCCCCTCTTCTCCCTCCCCACCCTCTCCTCCCCGCCCCCCCCCCGTTCCCCTCCCCTCCCCTTCCCCCTGCCCTCCCTTCCCCCGTCCAGCAATGCCGGGTACTTCCCATGGCCAGCTGTACGTGGGCTGCTCGAGGGTTGGAAAACCAAGCAATCTTTATGTCTTGGCACCAAGTAAGAAAACCAGAAATGTTGTATACCAAGAGGTTTTGAGAAATTGAAAATTAACAAAACGTCATGTAGGAAATGCACTGTGATATTGCTCTAAAATATACATGTTCTTTTCATCATATATTTGTCTTATTCTTATTCAACCCGGGCGAAGCCGGGTACCTCAGCTAGTATATATATATATATATATATATATATATATATATATATATATATATATATATATATATATATATATA